>NW_009728008.1:0-24994 GCF_000703405.1 Apaloderma vittatum | reverse complement strand
AAGGTGTTCATCTTTTGATATAAGAGGTCTTTCACTGCATTTTACCTTTTAGAAACTATGTGCTACAGCTATGTGAATTGACTTTTGTGAGGCAGGAAGAAAGTAACAGCAAATCTTTTTTCTCCAGTGCAGTTCATAGGTAAGTACTGTTTTGGTGATAATTTCTGTGTTTTGACACATTGGTGTTGCCATCTTGCTGGTTTGTGTGAAATGATGATCATCTGCAAAGTCACTGTAGCAGTGGACAGTAACACAGCCTGAGGTTAAAATAGTTGAATCAGGAATTTTATACCAGAGAATATCTTTAGAAAATCTATCTTCTCCACATGATACTAACCAACTCGGCCATTGTCATCCTCCAAGGCTTCACATTTTTTTATTTGTTTTATATACACACACTACCCACACAGGTATGCATGCTGCCAGCAAGGCAAGGTGAAACACACTGCTGAGAGAGGTGGTGCTCCAGATAAAAGTTTAACAATTTGTCTAGAGATCACAGAACTGGCTGTGATTTTTTATTACAACGCTACTTCCAAATGACAAAGAACATATCAGTGTATCTAGTACAGCTAGCTGCATCTAGCTGTACCTAATACAGCTGCCTCTTTTTCTGCGTTTTGTTTGACATGAAGAAGAAAGGCTTTAGGCAGACAGAAAAGCATGGTTAGTTCTTGGCTCAGATCAAACAACATTTGGGAGTTGAGGAAAAAAAGGAAAAAGTTGTACTGAACAGCCTTCAAAAGCTTTCCTCTGACATTTCTTATCACTTCATACATAGCAGCACAAATATTTCTCAAATATATAAGCTCTTGATATAGCTAATATACAGTCTAATATTAATGAATTCCTAAAGAAGAAATAATGGCTTACAAGTGTTTATTAAGTGGAGTAAGACGTGCACTGAACTGGAGGGATTTTATAACGTATTAAACTATTAAATCATGATAAAATATAAATTGTTTTTAAATCATCACCTTTTGATTCCTCCTAGAATTTTAGTTCTTTCAGCACTTCCTGGTCTTCCTGTCAAGGGAGACGTCTTATGAAACCTGATGATCTGTTTGCTTGAATTTCAAAATTAGAATAACTAATATGCTGCCTAGATAAGACAACAGCCAGAGTGTTGTTGATAATCTATAGGAAGGTGGAGAAATTAAAGAGCCGTGGAAGGTATATTTAGTAAACTCAATCCATTTGAGGAAATTTCAATTGGTTCATGAAAATGTGATGAGACGAAAAGGAAGTCTGACACAAACCATGCACAGCCAAGAGCGTATTAAGCTCAAACTGATTTGATATGGAGGCTAGACATTGCCAATAAACATCTGGCTCCAGCATGTCCCTTGTGAATATTTTTCTAACTCTGTTAATAGTTTCTCAAGAGAGACCATCAGATCTCTTCCGTAGGTGCCACATGATAGCCGTACACACTTTTGCATTATTTCTCTAGGTGATTTTGTAGAGAAACTAGGCCACACATAAGTATCAGGAAAGGTATATTAGGAAAGGTATGCAGTCCGCGGCAGCATGTCAGCTACTCAGACTTAATAATACTCAAGAAATACTTTCCAGCAAGAAAATTAAGGGTGTTTAGGGGTGAAACTGCAGTGATAAGTTCATTAGTAGTACAATGATATGTTCTCCAGGAGACATTTTACAAATACAGTTGTCAATCTCCAACACTGTTGGTAGATAAAACACATCAAAATGAAGAGAACAATAATATATGGTATAGTTTACAAAAGCAAACAATAAATAGGCATTCTGCAATGACATAATGAAATGAATCAAGAAGTGCTGCAGGCTAAATTTGTACATGGTCTTTTGCATTTGTCAGATATGTAATTGTGTTTTACTATGGCCAGTTCTAGGAGAGCAAACAAACCTCTTGACAGCTCTTATTTTTCAGCTTCAAGTGAAACTAGGACTAGAGTATCTAATGGCTCTTTCTGTGCCCTTGGCATAGCTACCAAAGCCTCTAGTTATTTAAATTTGTACAGATACAGAGAGAAACTTCAGAGGATGCCTCCGTTGACAGAGAACCCACTGCATGCATCCATTCCTTTTCGCTTAGCTTGTAACAAAACTTAATGTGCTGTGCTCAGCTGAAGTCTTCTTAACCAACAAGCCGCAGGGTCTGCAGGCACTTAGACAGAGGAAATGCAAGTTCAGGTCTCTTACATGGGAGCTTATACTGCAGTGAGCTTTACAGTGGAATCATATGCTCGAGTCTGACACAGTCACTTGCTTTTACCCTGGTCAGCTGGCTTCAGAAACTGTTCGGGACTCTGTAGTGATCACCTCTCTGCCACACTCATAGATTTCTCTAGACATGAAGGGCCAAAACTTGAATTCTTAACTTTGCATTTTGTGGAACAATATACCTCACGCACAGACAGTGTATGTATCCTGTCTGGTACGAGCTGGAGTGAAAATGAAGGGAGAGGACAGGTAGAGAGGCAGAGCAGTAATGAAGTAGTTCTATTAAAGGTAAACGAGTAATGAATACTGGAAGTGACTGAAAAAGTGAAAGTTGGAAAATACACATGATCTTACTGCATCAGCCTTGCAAAGCATCATCTAAATGGTCCAGGAGATATACCATCTTTCTGCTGATATTAACTATGCTGACATATCAGGGTAAAGACGGCAAATAGCTCTGATGCCTCTTTGCCTTTAAAACAAGTTCACTTAATAAGCAATTTTTAAAATAAAATGAAGTCACTCTTAAAGCAAATTAACCACATTTCTTATTTTAGAAGAAATGTCAGGCAATTACGTAGGTAACAAGTACAATCTAACAAACACTGCTTCAGAAGCATGAAAGGTGTTAAATGATCATATGCAGCACTCAGATATGTCTATTTAAAGTGATGAAGAAAGACTTTTAGTAGACATTTAAACAATTCAGTGTTGCTCTTAGTTTTTCCCTACTGCTAACAGCATAATGCATTATGTTGTGAAACAAAAACCACACATTAAATCACAAGTGTCAGGTATAAATTAATACATACAGAAATATTTTAAGGTTAGGGTGAGAACAGATGCACACTAGCAGCTGATCTATTTATATCAAAGACCACAGGAGAGACTGGTAAACCAGGAAAAAACAATAATAAACAAACAAAAAACCCCACCCAAACAAATAAAAAAAAATAGAAACACAAATAAAGATCCTGAACCAGCAGAGCTGTTTTCTGGAATATTTCTTTACTCTAAACAAAATTAATTGTCAGATTCAGAAGGAAATGAGCTCTAAATCAAAGGAAGCAAAGAGGTAATTCTTCCTATCCCTCATCTCAGACAATCTTTCATGCCTATCTGTCTACCTATGTAATATAGAACAAGAAATATAAAATAGAAAAACTTCAAATATGTTTCAACTCTGTTGAATAACTAACTCACAACCTGCACGATGTCTAGCAAAGATGGGGTTTTCATCTAATGCCTGTTCAGCATAGAGAGACTATACTCCTCTGGGGCACATAAAAATCACTTTATTCTGCTCCACATTATTGGGCCTGTCTTTCTAAATATAAACTTGATTTTTTGAAAGTAAAACTAGCAGCTACCAGGATTCTGCATTTCATTATATTCAGCAGCTCTGAAAAGGCTCACATCATCATCTATCCAATTGTTCTGAAGCCTCAGATATGCAAGAAGACCAAGTCTGAATGCAGACATACTCAGCTTTGCTTGTTTATTTCTGAATGACAGTTACACTCTAGTTCTCATATTTTTTCTCTCCCAAGATAGCCTGATGAAGTGCTTTAAAATTTCTCATTCAAATGGAAAATTTGATAACTTGGAATAAAAAAAATCAGCACTAAAACCTTTGTAGAAGAACCATTTTCATGGCATAAAATGCTGGAAAATGGTCCCAAAGAAATGCTACTGTTCATAGTGACTTCATTGATTAATTAGAGGAATTAATCAAAACAAAAA
Organism: Apaloderma vittatum; assembly: GCF_000703405.1. Lineage (NCBI taxonomy): Eukaryota > Metazoa > Chordata > Aves > Trogoniformes > Trogonidae > Apaloderma > Apaloderma vittatum. The sequence goes on along the minus strand of NW_009728008.1, from coordinate 21,046 downwards.
GATTTTATCCTGCATCTTTCCTACTAGTAATTATAACAATATTTGTATTTCACTATGCTGCCATTCCAACAGTCAATCCTATGACTAAGTAAAGGTCTTCCTCATAACTTGCAGCTCAGACAAAACAATCCCTAATTCAATGGAAGCATGCACAGTAGAAGTCAGGTCATTTCTTTAGCCATATCTGTTTTAGTACTCCACAAGATCTACCTTCACCTTATCCACTCAGAGAAGTCCAAATTATAGTGTCAGAATCCTTTATGAACAATTTTGGGCAAGAAGAATTCATTATGCTTCCAGCAAACTTTCAGTGCAGAGCTAAATCAACATTTTCACCCTGTCTTATAAAACAGCAATTTTTTTGCTACCCTACCCTTTTTAGCAAACTGTTAATCTGTCATCCTTTGTTACAGAAAAGTGACTTAAAAAGAAAAAAAGATATTATAGTCAAATCTCTTAGATAAATAATGTTATAATGTCGTGACTCCAAGGGCTATCATGCTATACTCCAAGAGGATGATATGCAAAGAGGTAGCCTGGGTTTGTAAACATGGAAAATTCACTGTTATAATAGCACGATCAAGCACATGGTCTTTTCATGACAAAGAATGCAGACCGAATGCTGGGTGTTGAAGGAAGGGTCACAAACATGAAAATGACTGTGTAAAACTGAAAGATACAGACAACCCCTGACTTCACCTGGTGCTTCAAGTGTAATCACAGTGTTGCACAAGTTACTGAATTAGTTATGCCATCTCCTTTACAGAATCTTTTCTTCTATTAATGTTCCTAGCTGATATTATTTAAGTGCATTTTCTAGCTCTTCAGTAAATACTTGTCCACTAAAACATATTATGCTTTAATTGCAAGAGAGTAATTATTTCCATGGATTTACTTTCTTTTTATTTTGTTTAGTAATCTTAATTAAGCATGCAGTTGTCCAGTCCAGTACACCACACGCAGCAAACCTTTTCAAAAGAATGTTACTTTATTAGACACAAACAGCTAGATGACTGAACTTGTGCTTCTGAGCATCTTCTCAAAATGCTGTGTGGGCCAATTCATCATTGAAGTACTAATGTTTGAAGACAAAATATTTGTGGTTCAGTGTCCAAACAATTATAACTCTCCCAGCTATAAAATGACTTCAGAATACCATGTAGTGTATCTATCACAGCTGAATATTGTTTCAAGCAAAATACATTTAAGAGACTAAAGTGTAAGACAAATCCACAAACAAGAAAACAATCAAAATCACACACAGAATTATATAACAATTGCCCTCTACAAAACACCAAGAACTATATAACCTGTGAAAAAGGCCACTGCAGAAAGGTTTTATTCTTGTGAGACCAATACCAGCTGCTCTTAGTTATTTATTGAAGCTGATAATTCTTTAATTTTACTTAGATACTAGCCTAAACAAAATACCAGCCATGGGCCTTTTCTCCTTAGTAATATAAAATAATTTGGTTTACATTTTTTATTTATGCATTAGGTAGAAGCTTACTCAAACAGAAAATGCTGCTCTTCAGAGACTGCCCTGTTACAAAAGAAAGACAATATTAGAAACTTTGTGCATCTTAACATTTCTGTCAAAGCCTTGCTTCTCTCGTAAGAGATTCAGGTGAATCCACATTTGATGAAATGAAGATTTTTCCTGTAATTAAAGCACTGGACTGGAAGAGCTGTCTCTACCACAGAATCAGTGTATATGGCCTTAGGGAAGACTGTGCATTTCAGTCTCACTTGTAAAACTAGGTTAGCATTTATTTTCTCCAGGCTTTTTAGCCTGTAACTGTTAATGCACTGTTAATGGAACTATTTGCTGCTTAGTACATAAAGGGTGTTTCTAAAGTGCCATTACTACCCAAGCTCATAAAATTTAATGATAGCTTCTCTGAATGGCCCCAAACTCCATTCTCACAACAAAGGTAAAGGCAAGGGCTCCTTTTTCTGTGAAGTCGTTACAGTTAATTACAGTATGCACCTTCATTACTAGAGAACCATTTTCACTGAATAGCAATTCTACCAGGAGGAAAAACACATCTCGGTGCTGATGTTGCCCCCTGTTTAACTATTAAACCATAAGTGCTAGATTTTGTCCCACAAGCCTATGGATGCACAGACACCTTCCTCTGGGGCAAAGCACCAGGGTGTGATCTGGCAGATGTTGTCTAAAAGAGGGCAAACAGGACATGCCCATACCATAAAACTTGGTCAAGCACATTTCCATTTCAGTAAGGGTACATGCTGAGCTGATCCAAATTGTTCCAAAACTCTGGCATCTATTTCACAAAATAGAACATTTCAGCTTCCTAGTAAGCTCTAGATGAAAAGGTCAGAATATTAAGGAGTTTCATGATCTGAAAATAACAGGTTTTGACATTTGCTCTTCTGGACAAAGCTGCAACTCTTTTTTTCCACCATGGTGCATATATTTCCAGTCCATCCTGTTTCCTACAACCAGAGGCAAATAAAATCACATTAGAACAGAGAGAAGAATGTTTTCTGCAGCTTTTGTGCAGTTCGACTTTCCAAAACATGCATTGTTTTTCTAGCACTTTGAGACTTTTTTTTGAATCTCATCAATCATTAAAAGATATCGTCTCCCTTCCTCTTTTTATCACAAATCAAACTGATTCATCATCTGAGGCCTAAGCTTCTGTTTTCTGATTACACCTCAGCTCAATATAGTTCATTGGTCTCACAGATTTTTAGCACTTCTGATTTTATTCTCATAGCTGAGTAGTATGGACATCTATGAAAATACTAATATTGGAAAAAATAAAGCATTCAAATCTTAACAAGATGGAAATACAGCCATGTTTATATTTATCATTGTAGGAATGTCTAATATTCAGTCTTCATTTAATCAGCTTCACTTCCTGTTCTTGTTACATCCATTATATGCTTAATTAAAGGGGAATCACAATGTTTTCTTGAATTAATTTATAAACCTTTACTTTAAATTTTCTTTCTTGTTTTGATGATTCCATCAGGTTTCAGAATACATTTTCACACAATTTAGCATGAAAATCTCACATTAGAAAAAACCCACTTTGTAACTCCTGCTTAACAATAAAAAGAATGAGATATATGTAAGAAAGCATTAGGATAGGGTTCATTTACTCTGTACCAGATAATGCGATTTCCATCATGTCTTTTATCTACCATCCAGTCTGCCACATCTTTCAAGAACTTAAATTTGGCTTTCTTGAGTAAAATGAAGCAGCTAAGTGACTCACATACTTAGTAATTGAAAGTGTTATTATATTTTTTATATCCAGATTTTGTTTATTTTCATGCATAATAGGCTAAAAATATACCCCACAAAAGCAGAATTTCTATTTTACCTGCATCATAACACTTAAAGCAACATTAAATATTCAGTTTGTAAGTATGAATGAAAATACGTAATTTCTTTTTCCAGACAGGGATCATTAATCAGCAAAAAAAAAATTAGTTATCAAGTAAATTCCTTCAACATCAGTCATCTAATGGCATTGCAGAACTGATTTACCTGTCTATATGTAGTAGAGATAAAGGGAAGATTTAGTTATTAATTTACCATTTCTATTCTCAAGTTCACAACTCTGTCCGGTTGGAAGGACCCATAGCAGCTCACACCAAAATTTCACCCCCACCAGCATAGTCTCCAGCACTGGGCAAGGGCAGATGGTGAGCAACAGCAGGACAGCAGAATGCTGACGCTGCTCCTGTATATGCTCACATCTATCAGTGATCATAGAATCATAGAATGGCACAGGCTGGAAGGGACCTTAGAGATCATCTAGTCCACCCTCCCTGTTTTGGGCAGGGACACCACGTCTTGACTAGACCTGGCAACACATGGGGACCGAGCGGGAATCTAACCCATGACATTGGTGTTGATCCTTTTTGCCAGCACCAGGCTCAAACCACTGAGCTAATCTACAGCCCAGGGATGCTGTGAGCTCTGCACGGTGTCTTTGTGTTCGATAGCTCTGTACACCTTTTTCTTCTGTCTGTAGGAGCCTCTATGTACATTGATAATTCTGAATCTAGTAGAGTTATGCACTTCAATAGGTTGAAATGTCATAGATGTTCTCAGTAAAATGCTGGTAAGCAGTATAAAAACATTCTTACTCTTCAGGTTGGAATTCAAGCATCATTAACACTGTTTTGAGAAGAGTCAACATCTTGAATATGACCATTGTGAGAAGCTGTAAGGGTATTCTAGAGTTTAAGATCTCTTTTTTTAAAAAAGCTTTAAGTTCCCAAACTTGAAAACTGACAAGATATCCAACTTTTGGAAGATGAAAGTAATGCAGATGGTATCTACAACAAAAATTTTCAAAAATTTTCTTTCCTTTCTATCATTCATACTTCTGTACAACAAAACATTGCTTAAAATTAAATATTTCATGAAATGTAAAGTTGATGAAACCCTATAGCAGGTTTTAACCCTTATCAGGCTTTGACTTTTGTGACAATAATAAAAAATTTTAATTCTCCTCCTAGCAGGTTCGAAGAACTATTAACAAACTTAGGAGAAGTAAGAAACAAGATTACTGTAGTAGGAAACCGTTTAGCACACTGGACATGTGAGAGGACCAAAATAAAAACTTCCTTTAGGCAAATACTAGGCTCACTACTAATGTATGAGTACTGTTTTGCTCTTTATTAAGCATGCATGCACACTTTGCCTTCACTACTTAGAACGTTAACCAATTTTAGCTGACTTGTTCTTTGCCCTACTGCTAAGACTTGGTACATTTTCTAGCAGACATCTGCCTTTTGCCATAAAACCATTCAGTAATTTCTGGAAAAATCATGAAAGAATCATTATATGGTAAGCATTCAGACTCAGCTTAACCTGAACTCACGATCAAAAGTAAAGTGGCTACAGCACTTTATCAGTCACTTTATCTGCACTTTATCAGCATGCTGAAATCCTATAAATTCTTATATCTTTCCGTCACATGCCATTTAACGATGTTATGTCAGCCAAAGCACAGCTGAAATGAAAAGACTTTTAAACTGTTATGTTGAACAGGCATTGTGTAATGCTTTGCCAAGGCAATCTCTGCAATGAAAGCCTGTAGTTCAACAATTAGTTGAAATATATGTTTATAAGGAAGTTCATATGACCACAACTTGAAGGGTATGCAGTTAACCCTTGTGTTGAGGTTCTGTGTAATTTATGCAATCTATAGCTTTCCAGTAGTATTTAAGTGGCTAGCAGGGAGTTTGTAGACCTTTAGTTCAGAAGTGAATTCCCCCCAAGACAAATGGTTTTATGAAAGATTCTATGAATACACGAAAGCTCATTTTGTCATGGTTGAAGTGGCTGGATGGCCAATATCTTCCCCTTTTAGAAGAACAGAACCTACATAACACGAACATGAAAGTTCTATTTCTAGCCAAGTTTCAGAATATGTAATTGAGCATTATACGAGCTTTCCAAGTCAGCTAACAGCAGGAGTTTCTTCCAATGTAAGGCTTTTCGTTAATGAAAGTTGTGTGCTGTAGTCCAGAGGAAGCATGGACACTAATCAAAGTAGGGTGGTTTGAAAGATGTCAGTTGAAAGACCTGGTAGCACTTTGAGAAAGGAAGCACTGTAAGTAGATATTCAACTGTTCAACAGACAGTTCAAATGGGATGAATAAGAAAGGCAACATAACTCCTCATTTTGCCAGCTAGACCGAACTGCACAATTACTGTAGTTGCTCACAATTTGCCTGCCTAAAAAAGACAACAAAAGAGTTTCATGTATAAAACATTAACTGCTAGAAACATGCTGAAACCATCCATATGCTGAAATATTTACCAAGATACTTGACTAATCATAGTAGGTTATGAAAATATAAATCACAGGACATGAAAATATAAATCACTGTTCAGATTGTAGGCTTTTTTCTTCCTTTTTCTGAATAATTTTCAGAATTACTTTGAAAGGCTGAGAGAGAAATTCATTTGTTATATATATCTGAACATTTTAATCAGGAATATTTGCTAAGGGTTAGCTGAAGAAATTTCACACTGGTAATGGACAAGATTTTATACTTGACCCTTGAATATACACTGTCAATGAGCAGGAGGGAATATTTCCTATTATGATGTAAAACAAGCTGATAGCATAGATTTACCAGTTAGAATGCTATTTAAATTGCAGCCAGGCCCAGAGGCAACAAGTGTGCTGGACACTTTACAAATATATGTAAGAACATGATGTTCTTCCAAAGACAGAATTAAGTGGAAAAAAAATAAGATCTCCGACTTTTTTTTTTCCCGGTTTCTTTTAAGAAATCACTATCAACTTTAAATACACATACTTCACGACCTTCATTACTTAACCGAAAATTTTTCTATATATCTTAGAAATGCAAATATCCAAGCCTATCTAAATAAATCTATTTCAGGTCAAGCACCAAAAGTTTCTTACCCTGAGATTTCACCACTTCACATCTGTATTTCATCCTCCACCAAGATGCAGCCAGTTTTATTTAGGGAAGAATTATTTAACTGCCAAGTTGCATAGAAAGTAAAGCTTAAATAAATTTACACACACTGAACTTCAGACAAACTTTATTCTAAAGGTACTTTTTGTTTAGCCTGAATAACACAGCTTGTCAGATTTAGTTATTTGAGATCTTACAGTATAAAGACCGAGTAAGAAAAAAATATCCACTTTTATTTTTTTTGTTTATATTCATCTGTATTCCTCATGGATCAATTTAAAGGTCTGAAAACACAATAACCAATGACAGCAGTGCCCAGTCATTCTAGGAAGGAAATGACCTCTGAGGATCTTGAATTCTGTTTTATATCCTTGGGGTTTAAGAGAACCTACGCCACTCTTAAGGTGGCTGCCAGAAACAAGATGAGTTTTGACAGGTAGGACAAACATTATAGTCTGCTTGACATTTAATTTGATTACAGAATGAGTATCTGAGAACTAAGGATCAGCATCACAACATTGCACATTACTTTGGTGGAGAACATTAGGGAACATTAACCACATAAAGATGTTGCAACAGAGTGCAGGCTTCAACTGCTGCATGCTCATTTCCAGAAACTTTTAACAGGGCAAACACTGGATCAACTAAACGCACCTGAAGTGCAATGCTGCAGACTGAAATGTTCTCAAAAAGTATCAGATAGATGGGAAACATCATGGAGATAGTGCAAGTCACTAACATGGGTGCAAGTTTCTGTTATAAGGAAATAGTGAAAAATGGCGAGAAACTGATATTTTTTTTAACATCAGTAATCTGATATCTGATCTGACTTAACAAAATAATAGTCAGACTGTTAAGAAGGAACTACTTGACCAATTTAAAAGCAGTTGTCTTCTTAACTACAAAAAATTAAAACAGTAAGTTTTTGGGGTTTTGAATTCATAGAACCATAGGATGTCTTGAGCTGGAAGAGACCTCATGTTAAATTTCAATTTATGTTTCACATTATTTGTCATCAAAGTAAGAAGTTTATACTAAGCCAGAACTAGCTTTCCATAACTACTTCCTGTAGTGCATACAGGAATACTTGCACATATTGTAATTAAAAGCATAGAATTCACAATCCGGGAAGGTGTGTGCGTCTGTTTCACAACATTTTTCTCCATAGAACAGAGTTAGGAAGTTTGTGCCATGGAACCTACCTCCTGGTGTTGGCATGACACAGAGCTAGCATGGCAAATAATTTCTACACCATTAGCAAGAATGGCAATTTCACTGATGAGGTTTTGCACTAACAGTTTTTCAGATATCCCTGTTTTATGGAGTCTCAAGCTGACCATGATTTCTTATATCTATCAAATTCCTGGAGTCTGGTCTTGTACATACTTGCATTCACCCATAAGACAGTAAATGAGACCAGACATCATCCACATTTGGAGGAGAAAACCTCGTTAGTAGCAAAAGAAAAGAAAAGAAATTGAGTCATTAGGCTCGGGAGTGACAAATGTTAACCTGCCAAGGAAAATGCCAGTGTCTTTGCCAGTGCCAGATGGTTTTCTTAGGAGGCTATTTAGTAGTCTCATTATCTGGAGTTTGTCAATCAACCCAAATTTTATTTTGCATTTTCATCCATTATTTCTATGTATAGTTTTATGTTCCTGTACTATGTGAAAGTGTTTTTTTTAAAAAAATCCCTTCTAAGCAGCTAACTTCATGCACTAGTAATCATCCTGACACAATATCCAACCTAATTCTAAACACATTTCACATTGCATTGCATCATTTAAATGTGGGACACATTTAAATCACACATTCGGTCAAAGATTTCAGATATTTTAGGCTAAGTAAAAATAACTTATTTCTTCCAATAGTACTCAGAATCAGCAAGTCAACCTGCAGACCCATAAAAGACTTCCGGCAACCAAGTACTTCCAGATTTAGAAAATGGACTGAGAATGAGATCAAACACTGATTTTGCAGTGTAGCAACTGTGTAAAATCATGCCTCTCACATGTACTTAATCAAATGGAAAGTCTAGTGCACTTTATCAAGACTACTAATAAACCTTAGATGTACAGAATATTTATCAGCGGCAGAATTTAAAACTAAGTCACAATTTTCTTTGATATAGCTCTTCTTGACCAAAGTTTTTTCCTATGTGTGCGTGAAAAATCTGCCATATGCCATGTATATTAGCCACATACTTTTTTTTGAAGATTCTCTGTCCTAAAAGTTTTCAGCATCTTCTTTTTTTTTTTCCCAGACACCATGTAATCTTCTTACACTCTTACAGCATGCACACTAATATGAATAAAATTTAGTGTGTTTTCAGTGATGCTTAACATGTAAGAATAGATGAAGTAGTTTTCAAGGACATAACTCAGAATTGCAAAATGAAGGACTACTCATTGGTGATCAGTCTATCAGATAAATTAGGAATAAGATAGGAATACTTACAGCTGCAACACATACAAGTAAACTGTCCCATTAACTCTCTTCTCTACTAAAAAAAAAAAATGGAACCACAACTCATGTCTTTGTACAAAATTTGAAGGAGACTAGACAGAAACAGCTCAAATCTCAAACCAAGTCTTGTGTCTTGGATCTTTCTCCACTTCATGTGCTATCTCATCAATGTAAATATTACCTGAATCTCTATGTCCCAGCTATTGCTGCTTCATTCTTAGCATGAAGCAACACTGTATCAGGACTTTGGGTAATGATGTTGTAGCCTTCTGGGCATTTCCATAAATGCTAGTAATTAACCTCTCCATGTTTTCACAAAATCTGAAGGAAAATAAAGTTTAAAATTCACTTGGAAGTTCTGTTATCTGATACTTTGCTTGGCAGGGTTAAAGGAATTCATATGTTTGAGAAACATGGATTACGTTTTTAATTGGTGCAGGCAGAAAAATTAGACAACTAAAGTAAGTGGTCCTTTGAGATTTCCTTTGTTACAATATAGGTGAAATATGAGCATGCACAGCAAGTACTTTGAGTAAGAGATATATTGTCTATGTAATTTTCTGGTACATAATCATCTGTTCTGATTCAAAAAAAACCGTGCAAAATGCCAGATAGAGAGCCACTATTTCCTAAGTTCTGCCCCAGTACATGTTATCTGGGCATTTCTTGTATACTACACAGGAGCTTTTCTCAATTCAAAATGCGTATTTCTGTCTCTAGGCCTGTTACACCTAAAGTTATTGAAACCCACAGCAGAGGAAGGTTGATACTAATGAAAATTTCAGATCAGTCACAGCTCTGTTGTTTCTGTTATGATTCTAAAACTGGGTACAAACTTATTATGCTACTATTTGTACAGGCAGACACATACCCATACTTCTGTTAGAAAAGGAGCAATCACTGTTCTTATAAGCTACATGGCATAGAGCGAAGGTGGTGGTGACTACATATGTACATCACCTTATGATGAAGGTAACATAAGACAAATTGATCTGAACCATCCCTTAGAAAGAAGAAGATTACCCGCTTTGTGAAAGAACAATGCACTAGTAAGATTATAATTTTGCCTTCCTGTAAAAAAATAATTAAGGAGAAAAACAGTCTGAAAGGACTAAGTTTACCGATTTTTTTTGGCATGGAACTGGAGCATAAATCATGAGGAAAACTTTAACCAAGTTTTATGATTCTTTCTTCATACACAAGTCTTTCTTCATACACAATTCTTTCTTCATACACAATTTTCTAGGTGATAGCATTAAGCACAAAGCTGTAAACCTATATCAGAGCTACAGAAATTTCAAAATACTGTAAAGACAAGTTCTATTATTCATGAATCAAACAGTTGTACTCCTGTTAATTCACAGGATGCACTAGTTAAGGGGTTCCTGCAAGCTTCTTTCAGGTAAGAAGACCTTGGATCTATTACTCATTTACCAAGAAGTAACATCACTTTTCTGAATAATTTATGTTGTGTAATTGTCTTCCAGGTTTCTGTCAGAAATACTAATCACCATGTTATTATAGTGCCAAAAGGGTAATTAAAAATTGATTACTGCAACAGTCAGATTTTCTCCAAAGCAATGGCCAAAGATCAAGTTCTCAATTTCTTGTTCATGCATCTAAATGGCAGAATTACAAACCAGAGATCATCGTGCATCTAGAGCAAATCTTTTTAATATCCCACATGGATCTTTGTTTTCAGAAGAACTGCTGTGCTTAGTTAGCTAAACAAGGTGTTATTTTGCCATTGAAATCAAAGGAGGAGGTAACATTTCATTCAAAAAGGCAATAATAGAGTCTATGCTGCCAGTGACATGTGCAGCACATAAAACCTCTGCTGAGGCAATTACACAATCCTTTCCAGGCTTATGGAAATATCACTCAGCCATTTGATTAACTGTCAGGCACAGTAATCAGTTCTTTAACAGTTTATGAAGAGTAAGCTAAATCACTAAGAGCATTCTGTGTTAATTTGTTTCCCTACTGCCTATCACTGAGCACAGGCAAAAAAAACCCAAACAAACAAAGAAACAAAAAAAAAGCCTCACAACCAGGATAGGGCAGCACTCAAGTGCAAGAACATGGACTTTCCATGTTATACATTTCCTTGTTCTAACATCGAGAATAAGAGAGAACAAGCATCAGATATAAATTCAATAAGTTTATTCCAGCCACAGGATCCCATCAACTGGGATGACAATGCCTATGGGAGAGAACTTGTAAAATGCTTTTTTAAGTCACATTTTAAATCACTTACATTTTTAAAAATGTGATTGGAGTTGCTAAATTTCAAAACAGACAGAATGTTTTTCACTTGCTTGGCATTTATTGAAGTAATGCATTACAATGTAATACTTCTGCTGTCAGAAAGCAAAATTATTTTATAGAGTCTTTTTGTGGGAGACAGAGGAGGAACATGGACATTTACTGCATGTTTGCCACAGAATACTTCAAAGCATGTGATAGGTGCTTTCTTCTTACACTACCCACTCACAGAGCAGTATTTTCTAAAAGGACACAATATATGAACCAAGTTTTGATTGTGTGAAAATACGCTATACCATTTTCTAACAAGAGTTCCACCTTTAATGTCAAGGTATAAAATAACCAGTCAGGGCTCAGTTCAGTATCAAGGATCTAAATGTCTCTTTGAAAGAGTTGTTCAGAAATCCACAGGACAAAACACTTGAGTACAACAGAACTCAGTTGATGTACAGAAATTTTATATCTATTTGCAGTTTTAACACGCAACAGCATTTTGACATAGATTCACAAATTCATATAAAGTCCTATTTTATTCCATTAACTATATTGATGTTATCTGTCAGAGTTTTAAAGTCAGATATCTGGTATCACAACAAAAAAGCCCTAGAAATATTTTTCTTTTAGTATCACCTCTTCAATTTTGTATTCACTCTGAATACTGAAATTTGTGAAAGTAAACAAAAATTAAAAAAAATCATCAGCTTAAATGTTTACCTGAATTTGGACTGACGCATTATTTTAGATGTGTAAAACAAAAATTAAAATTCAGTACCAGAAAATTCTGACCAGCAAGAGAAACCAGACTAATACTGCTAGCTCAGAACCCTGAAATAAAATCTGACAGATGAAAGACAATTAATTATCATCTATTGATGTGTTGTCAAGTACATTATTATAGCACACGGACATTTTTAAAATCCCTTCTATGACTTGTCCAAACAATATTTCTGGGAGACGCTGTCTCACTGGAATGAGGAATACATGATTAAGAAAAACCATCACATTTCCATTTACTTTCAGAAGCGTGACTATAGTCAGAGGCATTGCTGTCAATGGTAATTTTAACGTTCATTACTCAGCAGGGCTCCATGTGGTTTGCCGTGGCACTTTATGAAGTCAACACCAGTAACTTGTTTCCCTGGTGCTTTCTTATAAGCCATTTGAAAGAAAATATCAGAGCTGCCTGTTATGTAAGCCAGTATTTCTTCTGTGCTATTTCCAGCCAGGTGACTAGCTTTACAGTGCATAAGCCAAGTTCACACCACCTGTTTATACCAATCCCACTACATTCTAAGTTGCCAATGCAGCTTGATGATATCCATTCTGAACAAGCTCAGCAAAGAAGTCACTGGCTAAGAGAAACCATATTTTGAATGGTAGATGGGCACAGTAGTTCCATTTAAAAACTGGATTTGTTATTAGATATGAACAATTCTAATAGCCAACATCATTTTTCATGGTGGAATACTGAGGAAGAAAATTTCTTCATTGCTAAGTCAAAGACACAAAAAGACGTGAACGAACCTTTCAAAAAAAGGATCGCTTCAGTTTTGTTATAAAAATAAATGCTTCCTTAATATTTATCTTAAAAGTTCTCCCTTGCTTTCAGTCTAAGGTTTTTGTTTCTTGCTGTTCTTTTTATTAAAAGAATACGACTTTTTCCTTGCTGTAATGGTGTGTCATTAACTTACTGCTATGTGAACAACAGTGTCAGTTTGTTTGTTCAAAAGCAGTCATGGTTACAGAAAGATATTATTTGGCATGCTTGGTGGTTAATATTACCATCATCATCTCTTTCATTAAGATTTATCAGGAAGCTCCAAGGAGATGCAGTACAAAAATGTGCAAACAAGGATACAGGCAGGCAGAAAATAAGCAAAACAAAACCCTGTGAAACATGCCTGAAAGGATGAATGATAAGAGACAACTCCAATTTTAACAGTGATTCTTTATCCTTGTCAGTACTGTGACAGGCAGAAACCTGACACAAACATCTGAAACCTAGTCATATGCTTCATGAGAAAAAGCTGACCAGATCCTTCAGGCTTTTGTCATATATATTTTAAGCCTTAAATAAAACCCACCATATCTTTCTTCCTTCAATAATATGCCTGGAAGTAAAAGAGTACATAAACACGTAAGACTATAAAAAAGGGAAGGGAAGGGAAGGGAAGGGAAGGGAAGGGAAGGGAAGGGAAGGGAAGGGAAGGGAACTGTAACTATTCTTGTTACTTTTTTGTGCGTTGCAAGTCACTAACTTCATCAGCCAAGTCTATTTAAATGTCTTAGATTTGGAAAAGTGCTGCAAGCAAACACAATAAGAAAGTGCATTTTGCAGATATCAGCCATCTCCCCTTGAAAGGAGTCCATGCTTGAAATTCAGACTTTCAGATATGTGTACAGCAAAAACAGCTGCCAGTCTTTAATGTCCAAAGTGGGATCACTTATACACTTTCAGTTACTTAGTTTGTTTATAGCTGTATATATAGGTATAAATTCCTGGCTTTTTGTGTCTTCCCTTGTTTTGCTCAGTAACTTGATTAAATCCTGTATCACAAAGAATAAGTGTTCATGTTGTTAAACCAAATCAGGATTAAAGAATTTTATTGATTTACTATTTACATGTAATGAACTGACAATCAGTGGGCTACACATTCCAGATCATTGTCAGTAATGCAACCCGTAAACTAAATCAGGAGCCCTTTAGGAAATGCTGATAAACATCCCCAAGTCTCTGATAACCCCTCTGTAACCAATGCCAAGAAGTATGATCCCCTGCAGATCCCTCCAGTGAAGCCACCAGGTGATGGGGTCTTACCCCTCCTAATATCCTCTCCTGCACACCCTCCTGGGGTGGAGGCACCCCGTGAGCTCCCAGCCACCAGCCTGACACGAGTCCTTGTTGGTGTCCAACACTTGGACCCAACAGGCAATGGGAGAGGTTGCTCATGGCACCCCCTAGTGCACTGCCTGCACGGGGCAGAAGCAGAGAGACCCCAGCTGGCTTGGGTGGCATCACGCTGAGCTTTGACAGTGTCTGTTCCTACACTAGGGTCCTTTCCATCACTTCAGTGTCTCGTGTTTCTCCTAGAATTCTTTTTAAGTTTAATCCATCCAGCAGTCATCATCTGCAATGTGATTGGTTTGGGGCAAGCACTCAGTTAGGGTATGTCTGAAATAAACACATCACACTGTCTGATATTCTTATATTCCTATCTGATCTAATGTTATAGAGTCTGGTTTGCCAAATGTAGACCCCATAAACACCCTACACGTCTGTAACAAAATTCTTATTCATTTCAGAGAAACAAAAATTGGTACTCTTTCTGAGTCATAGAGTCCATCCTGTGCTGTTTAAGATACTACATGACATAATATTTTTATGAGGTATCTGAATCCTCTTCTCAACAGAGGCTTTTGTGGCATGAGGAACTGCAGACTTCATCCTTCTTCTCATTAACATGTACAACAGTACATGCAAGTTTGCTCTTTTTCCTAATGGAATCATGACTGTCCTTTGTCGAATAAAAAGCGACATGCAACTATCTTGCTTCATTTGGGCATACTTCATACACTTCTAAAATAAGCTGGGACATCGAAGAAAATTCAATTTGCCTTTTGTTTGATCAATATTAATGTTCTCATTAGAAAAGTCAGGGATGAAAACTGGGAGAGAAGAGCTGCCACTTAAGATTTGGGTGCCAGTAATACTACCTTCATTTAGCGTGTTGGTTTATTAAGAGTGTAAAATACAATCTAGAAAGTGGATAAAATCAGATACATTGCTTTCTATTGTTTACATTTGCACGTGGGGTAAGAAAAACAGAACTGGAATTTGGGATTCTGGACGTCCATCAGGGACATACAGGTCATTGAACAAGTCCAGCATCAGCACACACTGCCAAGAAAATAAAGAGCTCTCTGGGGCAATCACATTATGAGTTTTGTATTCTCTATATAGAGACATTATTTTTCAACTCCCAGTAAAGCAGCAGACCTATTCAGTGCACACTACTGAAAAGCCATGGTGTGCCAAATTGCAATATGTGGAATCCATGACATAAAGTCTTCACTTGGCTGAAAAACAGATGAACCAGATAGATGAATCCTCACCAAGCAGGAACTACCAGCCACTGCAGGAGCACAAACTGATCTTAGTGAAAGGAGCATGTGTTGAAGTAGGTGCTAGAGGAAGGTAAAAATTTAATGGTGTAAAAAAAAAGTTATTGATAACAGACATGTCATAACCATAAATCTTCTTATGCTGTTAACCAGCATGTAATATATGAACAATCAAGGTACGTATTAGAAACCTTTGCCTCCCTGCATCCTTTTTCTCCTACTATTACTAAATGAGTTGAGGCCAATATCAGCTTCTCAGTATGTAGAGAGTTAACTGGGATGGAAAATACAAGGGGCTTTATTGTTAGCCTTTTTTTTCAATTGCTTTGCATCCCTTGGCACATTATCATCTCTTGTCCATGTTACAGAACTGCATGGACAGCTGTCCCATTCTTTTAACCCATATCACAATCAGATCAACCCGTTCTCAAAATCGTCACTCAAATGGAATACCTTTCTGTGTTAGAATAGTTACAGAGTTTCAGCTGCATTATTAATTTTTCTTGTGTGTAATCAAGGCCTGATAGGCTTAGACTAGGGAATAGAAGGTCTTCTGAAAATTGAAAATCACTAATCCTTCTTGCCTTCTATCCACTTTACAATTAATGAAGGATGTTTGCCAAAGCAGATGAAAAGAAGTACGTTCATAAAGAGCCTCCAAGACAGTCATCTATGGTGACCCAGCTGGTAAAATCTTTAGCTAAAGACAAGGCATCTGTACATGGAAAAATCTTCTCCGTGATGCCAGCTTTAGTCACAGTTGGAGGAATACAAACATAGTGGTGGTGTTTTAAACAGCACCATAATAAAAATTCAGCATATACTGGAATCAGATTCTTATTAGTGACACTCCTCACAAAAGAGAGGGCTGCATGTGCTGGCAAGGTGTGCTACTAGGTATGCTACTAGGAAGGCTACTGAAGATGTTTCTTGCTGTAACTGCAGGTCTGGATGGTATGTGCACAGATCTGGAGAAACCTTTCTCTTGAGAGATTGCAGTTAGCGTCCTTTGTCTGAAGTGAGGAAATGTGATTTGCTGAAGACTTGAGAGTGACTACACTGTGACAGAACGCAATGCATAAAGAGAGTTAGGTGGAAAGAACCAGAGCTCAAGAGAAATGGACATACTACTGAGGGAACAAGATGTTAGAACTTCTGAACTTCATTCAAGTATCACTGACCCAAAGCACCTGAGAGAGATCTGCTCATCACAGAGCCTGGCTTAGCTTTTCCTCAATATAAAACTCTGCTACGGTTCTATAGCTTTCTTTCCCTGACCCCACGCTCCACAAAAACAATAAAAGTTTGCTATATTTACTGGAGAAAAGTTCTGTAAAAATACCTGAGATTTCAGTTAACCTTATGCAGTCAGAGGTTCTGGCCTGTGTAAGGCTGCAAAAGTATGAATATATATTGTTGAGAGTATCTGAGAGAAGTCAGGTACTCCTCAATTTTGGTTTGATTAAAAACACCAGGGGAAACAGGCTTCTTTTTTCCTTCCTCCCACGTATCCTAATATTTGAGCCAATACAGACAACAGATAGTGAAACATGAAAAGCAAGCAGCACTCTAACCAGGCTGCAGTTAGTATCCTTTTCCATTTAAACTGATCAAAAGAATAGAGCTGGCATCTGTAGTGCATATAATATCTCCCTTTGATCAGTGGATCAAAACTTTTTCCTGGAACAATTACATTAAACACGTCAAGACAGAAAAAACATCTGCCATCTAACAGAGACAACACATAATCAACAGGTATAAGGAGTGATGATCCCACTGCATTTATATAACGCTCAGTTTTCCTCTGAGATGACAAATAAATGTCAAGCATGTTGTTTGGTTTTCTGTATTGCATTTGGAGTGTTGAAGAGATTTGAAATTTTTTTATTTTGTTTCTCCTGTGTGTTCACTGCTCCTGCAGCATAATTCACAGCCGATTTTTCTTCAGGTTGTCACCATGAGTGAATATTGGCAATATCACACATATGGGCTGATGTGAGAATACAAATTAGGTATAGGTTGGGAGACTAAGTTCAAAAGAAGCAAAGCTCTCCCCGAACTTGGTACAGACCACCTGAATTAGGATCCCATTAGGAGTTACTTTCTGCAAGAACATTATTGTCTGCAGACAAGGAAATCAAACATACTTCCCCCATGTGTATGGCTATTTATTGCTAGTTTATTTTTCCTCTCTTTCCTGAACAAAAGTTGTCTGTTGTTAGAAACAAAAGAGCAAAAAAAAAGGAGTAATATCCTATGTGGTATGTTCTTCTAAGCTCAATAATCTAAATTCTTTTACTACACCATCAGCCAGACCATATATTCTCTACAGTATTTTTACAGAAGGAAGACTTCACCATCAAATAGGTCCAGTTTGACAATGCTGATCTCATGGAAGTGAAATCTAAGAGCTCTCTGTGTGAAATGATCTGTGTTTCTAAGATAACATTGCCACCTCCCATCCTGACAATGACACCTTCTCCCACCACCCGTGAAGTTACAAACATTTATACAGCGATGAGGGGGAATACCTGCAGGCAGCCAGCAGGTCCTAAAGAGCCCACTTCCTTGAGTAATAAATGCAAAGGGACTTATCATAAGAACAAAGCAGATAAAAACATGGAATAAATCCTAGCTGGATGATTATGCCAGAAGGTTGAAAAGCGCTAAGGGCTGTAAGGCTCCTGATATGGCAGGTGAGCTAAAAAAGACCTATAGATTTTATTCATATCTCTCTTTCTACCTGCTGAAACGTACCATTCTCAGCACTGCAGGGTGCCCACAGGACACAGTTCTATGTAATATTACTGCTGATGAATTGAATTTGACCTCACTGGAACAACACAAAAGCTTAAAAACTCTGACTCACTGTGAATGTACTGATGCCATGTAAGACACCATGTGAAGACTACCGAGAATGATTAGCAGGTAGAATCTAACTCCTGAATCTGCTGCCCATGTAGCCAGTTCCTATAAAGCATGTTTACTGTAGCTGACAGCACTTTTTCTCTTCCTGTTGAATACTTGATTTTCCCCTTGTTTCTCCAGAAGAAAGAGAGTTGGAAAAAAAATGAACAAAAAAAAATGCTACAGTAGTTTTTAGATTTAAAAAAACCAACTGCGATATGCTTGGGAAAACAGTACATAGTAACGAAAGTCAATCAAGCCTGAGTTGTAACAGTATAGCTGACCTTGCAGTGTAGCAGCTCCTCTAGGATGCTAAACTTTCAGGAACTGCACCTTCACTTATGAAAAGTGCCTCAATCATTGATCTGAATCTGCTTATTTTTGTCTAAAGACAGCCATGATTTATGGCACAGTGTCTAATATGAAATCCAAAAGGCTGTGAGCATCAAGGAACGCTAAATCACACAAGTCAGATTTCATCTTCTCTGAGGAAGACTCCAGCCCTTTTCCAGTGTTGCAAATACAAGTAGTGCTATTGCAAACAGGAAAAAAGCTAGATCACTTTTTCAGAGATTGTTGCCTTTCAACTTTTATATAATGGAAGGAATAACTTGGAGCACAAAAAGTACTACAACTCTGACCTAAAAGTTACTAGCAAGAACTAATGGTGTTCCTTTGCTTTATGGCCATCTCTATAAATAAATTACAATCAGACAGGATAAATTCCATCTCTGAGTCTCAATTTTGTTCATCTGTGGAATAATCATTGATACTCATGTTACTGAGAATATTGAGGATAGCAACAGGAAAATACCTACAAAGTGAGGACCAGTCTCTTGGCATTCAACCAGGGATGAGAAACCTGATATTACTTTTTGAAATACAGAGCACTTGTATGTTGATAAAGGATGCTACATCAGCTGGCAGAAGAAAAGCCATCACAGCCTGTTCAGAGAAACAAGTACACAATTTTATCTAAGAGGAGTAAAACCCAGGTCAACATCTTGGTAATCCCCTCTTCTGCTCACTCTCATCAGATACCTCAAAATTTTGAGGTATCAAGAGATGTCGTAAAATACCTGATGAAAGAACAGCAGTGAGAAAGCAGTACCTGCACTGCTACACTGGTTAGCTGTAACAAATATTGACATTATAATAACGCCCTTTGCAGAGTGCAAAGATATTATTGTTGAATATTCTAACAGATGGATATTCAAGTCTGTCAATATAAATTCCTGTTATTGCTCCAATAATTCAAAAGAGAAAATACATTTTTAGAAATGTCTTGACACTGAAGTTTAGCCAGAAGCAAGAATAAATATGCAGATGCATGCTAACTAACTGACACAACCACAGCTCTTGGGAACTCCCCACAAAATTTATATTCTGATCATAAAACAAGATGAAATAAAGGAGAGAGCTCTATAGGATTAAGTTTTCAGTTGCAGCTGCAGGTTTTCCCTGGAGAACTGCAGGAGTGGGAAAGAAAGGATGTAATTGAGCAAAAAAGATACCTTACAGAAAAAATATTTACATAGGACCAAATTTAAATGAAAGCAAATAGTTACTTTTAATTTTTTATAATGTTAGTGCATGACGTTTAAATGTCAAGCCCAAGGACAGAAATCACTGCAGGAAAACAAGTACAGAAGCAGCAGCTTATTATTGTTAGAGAGAGTCACTTTTTAGTTTAAGCATTTGTGATATAAATCCTGCTGTGACTTGAAATCTAAGGTGCTTTCTGATTTCTTAAAACCAATTAGTCTCTCACTTCTTCAGTGGACATCATGTACCTGCATGAGAATTCCTTTTAACTTTCTTTTTACAGGGACATCAGCCATAAGGAAAAGGCTGTGAACATGAAGGCTTCTACAGATCGCGGAAGGTGTAGCTGGTCACTTGAGTGTAGCAAAAGACTGTTGTCCAAGGATGTAGGGAGGCAACTAGGAAAGCTAAAGCCTCCTTGAAATTAAGCCTTGTGAGGGAAGTCAAGGACAACAGAAAGGGCTTTTTCAAATATGCTGCAGATAAAACTAACACTAAAGGCAATGTGGGCCCACTGTTGAGTAAGGTGGGTGCCCTGGTGACAGAGGATACAGAGTAGAGAGTTACTGAATGCCTGCTTTGCCTCTGTCTACACTGCTGGAGACTGTCCTCAAGAGCCCCAGCCCCCTGAGGCCCCAGAGGAAGTCAGGATAAAGAAGGAGTTTGCCCTGGTTGAGGAGGACTGGGTTAGGGCTCAGTTAGGACACCTGAACATCCATAAATCCATGGGCCCTGATGGGATGCACCCACGGGTGCTGAGGGAGCTGGCAAGGGGTCATTGCTAGGCCATTCTCCATCATCTTTGGTAAGTCATGGGGAACTGGAGAGGTGCCTGAGGATTGGAAGAAAGTGAAGGTCACTTCAGTCTTCAAGAAGTGCAGGAAGGATGACCCGAGTAACTACAGACCTCCTCACCTCCATCCCTGGAAAGGTGATGGAACAACTTATCCTCTGTGCTGTTTCTAGGTATATCAAGGATAAGAGGGTCATTAGGAGCAGTCAGCATGGCTTTGCCAAGAGGAAATCATATTTAACCATCCTGACAGCCTTTTATGAGGACATAACCAGGTGGACGGATTGTGGCCATGCAGTGGATGTGGTCTATCTGGATATTAGTAACGCATTTGACACCATCTCCCACAGCATCCTCACAACTAAACTGAGGAAGTGTGGTCTGGATGATCAAGTAGTGAGGTGGGTCGCTAATTGGTTGAAGGGAAGAAGTCAGAGAGTTGCGGTCAATGGGGTAAAGTCTAGCTGAAGGCCTGTAACTAGTGGAGTCCCTCAGGGGTCAGTA
>NW_009728007.1:1795-2157 GCF_000703405.1 Apaloderma vittatum | reverse complement strand
ATTTAAATTAGCTTTCAGGGTGGTAGATGAGATATCAGTTGCTCTTCTTTTTTCCCCATGAATTGGTTGCTCTCCAAAGGTATCGTCCTTTATATTTAGTAATAATCAGTGTCTGGCCAAATACGAAACCAGACTCTGTATGTATTCTTTCACGTATTCGCTCTGACTTTGGGATAAGTTTTTAAATCTTTTTGTGTTGAAACCTCAGATTTTACCCATGTTGAGAAGTTTTAAAATCAAACTTACCCTTCCTGTTTTGTTTCTTGGAGTTCTCGTCAGCCTTGTGTCTTTCTGTCTGTTGTGACCACCATTCTTCCAGACTCTTGAAAGAACTCTTGGGAGCCAGAAGGGGCTGCGAGTGG
>NW_009728007.1:0-1733 GCF_000703405.1 Apaloderma vittatum | reverse complement strand
CACATGGTTCTTTTTTTTCTAGAAAGGTTACCAAGCCCTGTTTTATGAACGGTGCTCAGCGCCGTTTTCATTAACAGTTGGGTCGAGGCTCTATACACTGTGCTGAGTTCAAACAACATAGTTTTTGCACCTGACTTCGGTTACCAGGTTAGTGGAAGAATCTGAAGAATGCTGCTAATATGGCATTTGGGATGGAGATCATGGTAATAACTAGAACTAAGTGAAATTCAGAATTTCATCCTATGAGAACTTCTTCTTTATAAAGGCTGATAGTGGTGTTTATTTTGCGGAGCAGAGTTTCTGAAAATATTTTATAGAAATAAAGCTTCCCAAATTACGTGAAACGTTTGGACATTCTCAAAACCCCAAGGAGTTTGTTTTTGTTTGTTGAATGATTCATTTCAAATCACTATATTAAATTGCATGTTCCCATTGTGGCCTCATGCCTCTGGGGGGGGTTATAGTTCACAAGTCCCCTCCCATGCCATGTCCCACACAGTCTGATCAGAGGAAAAGCTACACTGTATTCTGGGAGATGTAATTCATGTCTCCATTCTCTCAAGTGAGTCAGATTTTTAGAATAAAGCCCCGCTCTATTTGTGGTGTGCTGCTAGGGAAATAGAATTTCCTCTTTTATTGGATAACTTCAACTTATTTAGGATGCGTAGAAGAGAAGGAGGTAAATGAACTTTTTACTGGCTCTTGTCAATTGAAATGTATCTAGCAAGACAGTTTTTGCCACGGTGTGTTAAGTTTGGACTTTACCCTTCCCTGTTACCCAAAAGGCACGTTTGTGAGGGGGCTGGAGACTTGAGCCACGGTGTCGCAGGGCGGATAGTGCCACCCACTGAAGAGTTGATCACTGTAGCTTTTCCTGCAGTTCTTTTTTTGTGAGACTGTTCATTTCTAAACTGCTTTCATTTCTGATCTTAAACTTCTGTAACTACAGAACATGGTTGGCTGCTTTACTGTACTCTTGGCTTGCGGCTGTACCAATGAGTTGGGGGAATTCTAATGTGCATGAGGATGAAAAAGGATTTCTAAGATGTTTATTTTTTCTCCGCGGAATTTTAAGAATCCACTCAAGATATGAACATGTAGTCTGAATTTGTGTACTTAAAAGACAGTTACAGTGATGTCTCCTCATTTCATGCCATCACGATACTGTCATGTGAAAGCAAATGTGGGGATAAGATTGTTATTGGTTTGATTTTGTGTGCTGTCAATGATGAGGTCTGTTGACCTTGTAATCTTTACTAAGCTTCAGCTGACAAAAGTGAAATATCATGATAAGATATTTCAAAATTAATGACATGTGATTTCCATCCAGGGAATGTTAAGAATGGGAACACAAAAGGAAAAAAAGGTGGATTAAAAATTGGTACTCTCAGTGTTGCCCCGAACACGTAGCCTTTACTTAAAGTAGGTGAAGTTGATTTAGTTAGTAATTTAATATAAGAGTTCCTGTATGTAGTTGTGATGTCCAAGTGTGACAGTGGCGGCTACTGAAAACTTTACGTTGCATGTTATTGGGCTCTCAGTGGTGTGTGGGTTCCCTTTCAGTCCATTGCAGAGTGTCTAATGAGGTGTTCAAGGCACAAGACATGGCTTATGAAAACATTGCTGCTCTGGTCTTAAAATTTTGTCACTAAGCAGATTTCAAATTGACTACCTTTTACTTAAAGATCAAAAGTGAACAAAGGACAGATTTGGGGGTTTCTTAGCTAATTTTA
>NW_009728006.1:0-17601 GCF_000703405.1 Apaloderma vittatum | reverse complement strand
GGGAGAGCTGGGGCTGGGAGAAGAGAAGGGGAGACCTTACAGGCAGTACCTGAGGGGCTGCAGGAGAGATGGGGACGGACGTTTTAGCAGGGCCTCTAGCAATAGGACAAGAGGGTAGATTTAGACCAGATAGAAAGAAGAAATGTTTTCTGATGAGGGTGGTGAGACACTGGCACAGGTTGCCCAGAGAGGTGGTAGGTGCCTCCTGCCTGGAAGTGTTCAAGGCCAGGTTGGACGGGGCTCTGAGCAACCTGATGGAGTTGAAGATGTCCCTGCTCCCTGCTGTGGGGTTGGACCAGATGACCTTTAGAGGTCCCTTCCCACCCAAACCGTTCTATGATTTGCTTTAAGCCACTGTCTTGATGAAGAAGGCCTTTTGCAGCTATAATTAATTAATTAAAAAAAAAAACAAGGCCAAACCTTGGTTTACAAGTTTAAGTTCTTAGAAAAGTAATCAAGAAACTGTGTTTTAGGAGGCTCTTTGGCTGTCTGTGTGCTGGGGATGGCAGGAAAGGGGAGGATGACCCTGATTGTGAGGAAACTGCCTGATCCTCGTGTGTTTGCCTGTGTCCTGGAGAGAGATGAACAAAATCGAGTGCCTCTCTTTAGAAGCTGCCTGTGTCTATTGAGTAAAAAATATTTATATGCAGAAACTTAGGCAAGAGTAAAATAAATTATATTTGAATTTCTTACTGTTACTAATGTATGCGTTTCTAGGGCTTAGGGTGCTATTGACTTTTGTGCAGTTTTTTTTCCCCGTCACAAGACTTTTCAGAATTGACAGATTTTATAGCCGAGAGCCTAAAACCTGGGAGACTCAAGAGAGTTTCTGAGATCTCTTTAACAGCTTTTGAATTTCTTTACTCCAGTTTGTAGGGATTTGCTACGCTTTCCAGTGTAAAAGGAGTAAGGTTTTTGTTATGTGATATAAATCTGAATAGTACTATTTAATCAATCTCGTAAACACTTTTGGGTAAATCTGTCTTTGTGAGCATCTTATGGAAGGACAGCATTAATCATATTTGTGCTTCAGTTGTTGATTGGTGCTTCCAAATGTTACTGAAATGCAAATAATTCTCAGAAAGCATGTTAGCAGGTTTAATACATTTAGAGCCCAGGTAAATGAAATTTGAGTTTTTGAGAGTACTGCTGCAATGAAATTCTGAATCCTGGGTGAGAGGTGCCCAATGCGATTGAGCTATACTTTGACGTTTGAGGAAATAGACCTGTAAAACTAGCGTAACAGAATTCTAAAAGGCAGTGTGATATTTAAGAATAGTTGTATGTTTAATAAAAGAGTTAAACCAACAATTTGTGGATGATTCTGTTGAAATAAAAAGGTCCCTTGGAAGCTGGACTTGTGCTGGTAAATTTAATAGTATACATAATTCTGAAGTCCCACGTGGTGTTAAAGTATTTGATAACAGAGCTCTTTAGCTGGAATTTCTGTGGAGTTGTAAGGATATTCCCTTTTTTTCGTGAATAAGAAGATGTTTTTTATGACTTCCTTTCCTTCCTCCGTTCCTAGAGGACTTGTCAGCATGAGTCTGGTGTAGAAAGTAGTGAGAGCAGATCACCTGCAAAGATGGACTAAAGACACAGGGAGGTGATGAGCGGGTGGGGCAGCACTGGCTCCCTTTTTGCTGCTCTGCTGGGCGTTGGAAGCTGTGACAGGTGCTGGGAAAGGAATCCTGTCTGCTGGTTCTGGCTCTTGATACCGGCTGTTGAAAGCAATGCTGTGTGTTGAGGAGGAGGAATAGAGGCTGAGGAAGTGCACCTGCAGCCTTCCCAGTTTGTTGTGTGGTTGGTATTCAGAAGGAAAAGGCAGCAGTAGGTGGAGACAAAGGTTTTCTTGCTCGTTAGGCTGCTTGACTCAAACAAAATACGATTTTTCACTGAAGCGTTTGCTGGGCTTCACTACAAGCTTCTTGCTTTTGCTTGGGGAGAGCTGCTTTTGTCAACTCTGTGGGGATGTTTTGTAGCAAAAGCAAGTATTTTTCCTAATGGTTAGTGTAGTTGGAGTGTTCTTCTGGGGCCACATTCCTTCTTACCTTTGCTGCCGTACTTGCCTTGTCATTACTGTCTTAGTAAGGCAGAAGCGTGTTAGCACAGGCGATGCTCACCCTCTCCAAACTGGACTTAGGAAAGATCCAGTTTCCTCCTTTGCGCAGAGTACACCTTTCTAACAGCTGGAACCGTAGCGACTGTACCCGGTAGTTGTCAGAAACATGACCGTATCGCTTGGTTTTCCTCCAGATTGTTGCGTACCGGTGTTCAGTCCGACTCCGTGCTGGACTTCATTTACCTTCATTTGTTGCTCTTGAACTGTAGCACGCCACCGAGGTTTACAAAGAGACCGAGACTGAATTTAGTGAAAATATTTCATGTAGCTTCTCTTTTAATGCTTTTTATTATCGCTCTTACAGAAATGGGGGACGGGGTTTAATTAGATGATACTGAGATGTAAGTGGATCTGTTGAGAAGCAGAAAGAGGGAGGGTTAAGAGTCCGAAGCACAAATATGATTAACGTTGTCCTTCCATAAGATGCTCACAAAAACAGATTTATCCGAAAGTGTTTACGAGAGTGATTAAATAGTACTAGGGTTTACGTGGTAGTGCAGGTCTTCCCAGGGTAGCTGTCTTCTGCAAAGAGTTCACCTGGCATGCTTAATAAGAAAGTTTGGGGGGTTTAGTGGTGGTTGTTGCCTTTTCAAGCATACGCTATCAGGCGAGCTCTAAGAAATAATAACGAAAAAAAGCCTAATATTGCCTAGTACAGGTTTAGCTGCGAGATTTTCAGGTTTTTTTGGAGGTACTGTGTAAAAATGTCTGGTTCTGTGTACAGGTGAATGGAATGACTAGGGTTTCCCCCAGCAAATTTTAAGTCTCTTCCCTCCCCCCTCCCTTGAATCTGGTAACTGATAACAGAAGGATTTTATATGAGTGCCCAGAGAGACTTTTGCCTTCTGGTGGTCAAACTGGTTCCAGCTCTGTTAAAGAGCTACATTAAAGCTTGCAAGCTTCAACCAGTAAATCTAGACCAGTGAAATAGACATTTAATATCTTGAACTCAAGCCCTTCTGTCGCTGGCAGCAGGAAAATTCCTTGTCCACCAAAATGATCCAAATTCTTTATGTTAAGGCAGTAGTTCAGCCAGCTTTTCCTCCTCAATATGATTCTGTTACACCATGTCCATAATTTTTACTGTTGTTGTGCGACAATTTCTAAAAAGTTCTAAAAGCTGTACATTCCGGGATGATAGTTCTAGTGATAGTAAGATGTTTGAGCCAATGCATCTGTTAAGTCACTTTTCTCTGCTGTTTTAGTACCTCAGTCTTCCGAGTCTTTGTAAGCAACGTGGTTACTAATCATCTGGCCATAAATATTTTAAGCAGCTGGACCACTTAGATGTCTAACAGAAATCCAGTATTTTGCTACTCTTAGCAGATTAAAACCAGAATTTCTACAAAAGACTCTATTTTGAAACATCTCTTTGTTGTAATTTCTTCCACCGGTTTGAAATACCTGTTACATGGTGCCTGTTACCTGCTAACTTTCTTTTTCAAATTACAGTAAAAAGAAAAGGCACAATTTATTTCTTTATGAGGAAGCAGTAGGGAGGGAGGACGTATTAAACCCAGGTAAACGCATGGCTAATGCGTAAATGCAATTGTAAAATAATTGTGTAAATCAGTGTCGGATTTTCTCCTGCAAGTTACACAGAGTGAGACACAAATGTGCAAAAGCATTAGTAGCTCTCTTTGAGTTATTTATGCAAAAGGCAGTGAGACTGCAGGTAAAATCTAGTGTGTGCTTTGCTGGCTGTTTATATACTGTAAAATTTTGGCTTGACTTGTGACCCCCCCTTACTTGCCCATTGAGCCAGATATGTTGTGCCTGGGTTTTGTTACGTGGAGCAGTGGAAATAGCAGTCGGGGACCTCCGGATCATCACTGAGGGTTTTTTGAACTCTGATTTGTAAATGAAGATTTAATGTCTTTCCCCCAGCCTCCATTCAGAAAACGACAGGTTTCAGCTTGGGGTATTTTTCATTGTTTTAGTCTTTAGTTCTTAGAGGGTATTTTTTACTGTACAGTTCCAACAGGTTGTGGACTTTATTAATAATAAAAGGCAATCTTAATTGGGTGTGTATTTGAAAATCCTCCATTTTTTGAGTCTCATAGCCATGTGTTTATTGCTCCATGTATGCATTTGCCTATCGAAATACATCGGTATGTGTGTATCTATAGTCCAGCCCTTAAGTTGTACTTAGCAATTTATCAACTTTAGAATTGCATCTTTGCTTCCAGATGTAGTTGTAAGCTGTAGGACAGTACTTCACCTGTGAATTTGTGACAATTCCCTGTGCTAGTGCAAATAAACGGCTTTTTCTTCCTGACAAAACGCAGATCACCGTCTTTCTTCCCCACCCTCTTGCTTTTTTTTCCTTTCTTGTTAAATTCTGTGCTGCAGAAAGTTTCCCAGTCAGTTCTAACCGTGTTTCATGTTTTGTTTCCACTAGGAATTGGAACTGAAATTATTCATCCACTTCTCCAAGCCTTTCAAAAAGTGACTAAATGCAACTGAGTCAGATTTTCTGGGGGAATGAAGTGGCTGGGAGAATCCAAGAACATGGTGGTGAATGGCAGGAGAAGTGGAAGCAAGTCGTCTAATGACCACGCGCAGAACCAGGCCAAATTGCAGCACGCGGGAAAGGAGAATCCGAAGACGAGCAAAAATGGAGTTGAGAGAAGATCCAGCAGATGTACGTACGCGTTTGCTGCGTGTGATTCATCTACCGATTCGCAAGTCAGGCTTCTCTCTTGTCTTAATTCATGAAAGGCGTCTGCGTTCGACGTGTAGCTGTCATCAGGAGTCTTAATTACGTTTGTATTTGTTGGATGCGTTGGCTCCCTTCAGGAATATAGATCTCTTTGGATCAGGTCAGAAGTTAAGTGAGAATAACTGGATGTAAACTAATTTTGAACTGGTGTAAGTATAAAATACATGATTGGCACTAAGGGAGGACTAGCGTGGTTGGAAAGCAGGTAACATATAATTTGGATTACTAGCCCAGTTTAGTGAATGCACGGGGAAATTTAAACCCCATTTTGAATAAAATCACGTATATCGATACCCGTTATAAAACAGTTCTAAGGAAAGTGGATTTTTTTTTTTCTGCTATTGGTCTAGGATGAAGGACTAAATAAAAATTTAAAGTCCTTTATTCAGATTTTGGGAAAATCGGGTTTGAAATTTTCATGGCTTCATCACGTTGATAGGTTAAAGATTTATGAGGCAGGCATGACTAAACTTTGTGGTCTGCAAGGGTGCTTGTAGTTGGGGAGGGGAAGGAGAAGGAAAGCAAAATTAATTAGACACACCCATGAAGTATTGGCGGCTACATAAATGGACAAAAGCAGGAGTGAAAAATGAATTGTGCTCCTGCCTCTTCAGGCATTTCATCATCTTCCTGAATTGTTCTCTGTTTTTTCTTGCCTGTCTTTGGCTGTCTGTCCCTGAGCGTAGCTGGGCTTTATAATATTCCCGAAATGATATCTAATTTGTACTCTCTTATTTGCAGGTAGCGGTGCTTCAGGATTTGAGGGTCAAAGTCGTTATGTGCCTTCCTCTGGAATGTCTGCCAAGGAACTGTGTGAAAACGATGACCTAGCAACTAGTTTGGTTCTTGATCCCTATTTAGGTTTTCAGACACACAAAATGAATACTAGGTAACTTATCTTTCTTTTTCTAGAAAAGAATTTATTTTTTTGATTGATGCAGTCAGAGCAAAACTGTAGAATTCCTTGCATGTTTACAAAAGCCTGGGAAAAAAATGAGTAATTTCTGCCTTGAAAATGCTGTTGGAGCTCTGCGGCAGCCTGTGTTTGTAACACTCACAGGTTTTTCTATCAGCCCGTGCGTGTTTATGCGGTAGAACAGGTTGTACGTAGGCCCCGTTTCATTAGAGTTAACTAATCACAAGTTTTAGACCAGTAATCAGAGAGGAGTTAGTGTTTGGGGCCTTTGCTGGCAACTTGCTCACCAGAATTGCAGGTACTTTTGCACCGTCTGAACACTTCTGGTGTAAGTTCAGCGTGGCCTGAGGGTTTAGTTGTTGCATGCTCCTCTCTTGGTTACGTACCGCTGGTTGTAAATATATCCTATAGGTCTCTACTAAGCTTTGGTTTGCGTGTGAGATCTGCGTTGCTGTAGCTTAAGAGAAGCTGTACATATAAATGATAAGTTTCAACAGACAGGAATTGTGTGCTTCTTGTTGTACAATACTAAGAGCTGGGAGTTCCAGGCAGCGCGTCACGGGAAAACAGGCTGTTCAGCCCTTCAGACTGTTGCTGTGGCTGTTTTTAAAGAAGAATTTACCTGTGCAGCACGGTCACATAACCAGAATATTGGTTAAGTAGATTTTTCTGTGTTTGTAACAAGCTGATTGCTTCAAAAATGCCTGCTAGCTGAATTGATGTTGTAAAATAACCTGCATGGTTGCTGGTGACAGTGTGAGTCACCCGTGAAACTGCAGCGGTGTGGCCTGAAGGGACTTACTCCAAAGAGCTTTTCCTTTCTCACTGGAGAGTGCAACACCTGTCTTTAAGAGGAATGCTTGAGTTCTTCTTCCCTCAGTGCTGTTGGTTGCACCAGCACGTTGTGCCCCAAACGCTGTCCAGGTAGATACTCCTACAGTTCAGTTCAGGATGTCTTTGGCCTAAATATGTATCCTCAAAAGACTATTTTCTTGCTTCGATGGTGGTCTGCACGTTAACTCTTACATTTCTGGCTGAGGAAATGACGTATTTGTTGTTTAATGGTTGGAGAAGACACTTTCGTAGTTTTTTTCCTGCTGGTATGTTTCAACACCTGAAACACCTTTCTAATTACAGTTTGTATCAAAAGGCTACAAAAGTTTGTCATCACCATGTATTTCTTCCTTCCTCGCACTTGGAGAACGACTACAGGTAGTCTCCAAGGACAGCAGTTAATACTCTTGGAGCGTTATGGGAAACATTTAGGTGAGGCTTACAACTCCTACCAGAAACACAGCCTCTGGCCTCTTGATGTCCTAGTCAGAGAGTTTCTGTGGTTGCAGTGAGTTAAGGTGTCAGCACAGCTCATCTTATTGGTACGGTGGTGACATCTGCTTGTGACTGTGACTGTGACCCTGGGATCCTCTTCCTTCTGCGTAGGAAGTCGTGGTCTTTCTCGAGCTCCTGAGATTTGTTGTTGTTCGGCTTTGAGGAAAGGGGCGAAAGCGAATAGGAGAAGACTAGGCCAATTTCAAAACACCTGATGCCAGAACTCAAATTCGTGACTGCAGTAGAAGTAAAGGTTGACAGCTTGTTTTTGGGCATCCTCCGCGTCGGCGTGATGAAGTCACGTTAGTTCTGTGCTCTGCGCGTTGAGGTACGCTTCAAAATGAAGCAGCCGTTTATGGTGGCGAGTAAATGTTTCCTGCTCCCTTGTGCAGATTTGTTGGAAGATGTACTGTGGAAGCCAGCGTTTCGCTTTGCTGATGGAAACACAGGCGAGATGTGTGTTTTTGTAACTAGCAGTGTAAATTGCTCACTGCACTTTTTCCTTGCTTCTGGAAGCCAAGGTCTTTTGGTGTGTGTGTCTTCTCCGTAAGTGCTTTCTGTGCTTCGTTCATTCCTTTAGTTGAAGGGTTTGTAAAGGCCTCTTGTTTTGCCCAGGGTATATCTATTAGAGGGGAAAAACCCCACCTCGTAACGTTTTAGTAAAATACTTAGATGTATTGTTTGAACAGCTTCTGTCTTTATACTCGATTAGCGATCTTATGCTGGAATGGTGACAAGAACCTCATTGTTTGTTACTTTATTTTTTTTCCTGGTGGCCATAAAAATAAAAACCTGCAATTCCTGAATGCCCTCTGACTTGGAAATTGGGCTCTCAGCTCTGTAAGATGTCAAGTCAGTAATGTCTGAAAGAGCTGAAGTTCGCTAGAGATTACGATGAAGAGCATGTCCAGTGTTCTGGAATATCTGCTTGGGGATTTGATGTACAGCCTCAAATGTAACTCTGGAAATGCCTTCAGCAGGTATACCCAACTTTTTGTCATCCTCTTAGATTTCCGAGAGAAAGCAGGTCGTTTCTGGCCGGCTTTACAGGTCCTGTGGTCATTCTTTCGTCAGATTGGTAGCTTTTGCCTTGACAAAACAGCAGGTTAGCAGTTGAAAAGTAACGTATTTTAGAAGGTATCATCTTGTCAAGTGTTGTTGCTTCTTGTACAAATCCTGTTATACTGGATTTTTATTTTTTAAAAAAAATGGTGACAAAGGCCATAAAGGCTAGAAGATTTACACCTTCACACACATTTTTGGTATTTAAATCCTAAGACAGACTCCGAAACCTACTGCTGCCATTACTGGTCACGGGTTTTTCCTGGGGCATCATGCTGGGAATTACTGAGGGCAGCTCCAACATTTTCTGAGTTTGCAAGTGATGTGGGGAGTCAGACACACCATGTTCCCTTACTCTGTTTGGCTGCTTTCAGTGACGTTACAAACCAGTGCACGTGGTTTTGTCTGATAATGCAAGACTGAAGGACCAAGCTTTAAAAATTTCCACGTTTTCCGTAGCAAACCTGAGGTGTTTGGGGGTGATGGGTGGGAAGCTGTTTGCCCTCAGTTGCTGGCTTTGACGTAAACTGTCAGTCATTCCCGAAGTTGACAGGGGAAGTCACCCTTTGTCCCTTAGAGTCACCAATGAGCAGTAAAGACAAAAAGGCCAAGCAGTTCTGTGGCACCGGCATCCACGAGTCTGTGCTGAATCTCTTCTGCACTCTTCAGCTCGTTTCAGTGTAATAACTGAGGGGCTCCGTAAGCTTTTGCTTTCGTCAAGCCTCTATGTCTGCATAGTTTTGTTTGGCTTTTGGGTAAAATATGCTTTCTCAGATTCATTTTTTTCATTTTTACTGATAATTCAGTAAAGTCCTTCAGTTTGCACCTGGTTGTGTTCCTTCGTGGGGCGTAATCTGACACAGGGATTACATGGGAACCAACTGGTTTGCTGCTGCTTGTGTTTTGGATTTAAAAAAAAACAAATACCACAACCAAACTGCCCCCCAAACAGCCAAACCAACCTCCGCCACTACCTACAGCCACCACCTTACTCTTACAGTTTTTCCAGTTGTACCTTTAAGGTCAATAAAAAGTGTCACACGGTACGCAAGTGGCTTGCATCCCGTGGTCATTGGAAACTGCTAAATTATATCTACTATACAGAGTGCCAGAACAGGAATGGAGGAAGGTGAAGTGTTGGGTTGGGCTTGGGTTCTTTTTGTGTCCCCCATGTTTATTGAAAAAAAAGCATTTCTTTGTTACCCATATCAAGGCGAATGAAATGACGTGGCCATTTGAACTTCCTTCTGTTCTAGCCTCTGTTGGAGTTTTGACCACACCTGGTGCATGTATAGCGCCAGGTCAGGAAATTGAAGCAGTGTGGGTTACCTTCTTCATTAAAAATGCCATTTTGAACTTTGACCTTTAAAGAATGTGGTTTGGTTTTTTGTTGTTTGTTTGGGCTTTTTTTGCGATAGCACTGGAGATTAAACACAGAATAAGTTGATTTTTACTTAAGCAGCTTTTAATTAAGGTGCTCGTACTAGAAGATTGGTTGAGGGGGAAGCCAAAGTATATATTAGCTAAATAAATTTGTTTCCACTTACTGTAAGAAGGTGATTTTCAACTCTTGTTGTGCTGTCTTGAATGCTTAGCAGCTTTGCTGGTTTAGCTTTTGTGCATAATCTCTGGTATTAGATGAGCAGTAACGGCCACGTAAATAAATAGTATCATCCAGACAGAGGTGCCTGTTGTTAGAGGCTGATGTGCTGCTCTGTTTTCGTAAATTCACTCCTCTTGTTCTCTAGTCAGAAGTAACGAACTAGATGTACAAGTCTAACACTTTATCACGCGCTGGTACGCTCCGGGGAGTTCCGTACTGGATCTCTTGCAGGATCAGTTTATCCTTTTTGTTCAAACTCACTGCTCTCAGTGACTGAGACTGAGCCAGATACTGTGCTTCTGAACTTACCCGAAACTCTCCTTTAACTTCCTTTATAGGCAAGCATCTCACTGACCTTTGGCTTTATACCTTGGAGTTTCAAGATTCTTTAAGTACTCCCGAGGTAAGAGAAACTTGAGGGAGAGAAAGAGCTTTGCTTCTCCGAGCCGTTTTTCCTACATCTTACTTACTGAGGGCACCTCAGTTTGCCCTTGACTGGGATAAGATCGCCTTCTAGCTGATTTTGAAATTGCAATAGCTAGAACTTTTTTTGGATCTTGTCAATGAGAGGAAGATAAATATTTCCTAGGAAAGCCTGAAAAGTTTCTACTCTGCAGCTTGTCAGGAATAAGGGCTATTGTAATTTCTTTAAAGGTACCACAATAGATGAGTTTTTCACTCTTAGCTTACGACGGGGGGGTTGGAACTAGATCATCTTTGAGGTCCCTTCCAACCCAAATCACTCTGTGATTCCATGATCAGACTGTTTTGCAGCGGACTCGGCGTTCTGTGAGACCTGACCCCCGAAGCTGTGTGTAGGGTGGCTCGAGGAGTCTGTGCCTGTGAGCAGTTTCAGCTGGCAGAGCATCTCGTGCCGTTGCCGGGATGGAACCTACTGAGGGTGCTGTTCACAGGAGCAAACCCGGCTAAATGATCCTGATGGTAATTGACTCTCTGTTAGAGACTGGGTTGGCTGGTTGGTTTGGTCGCTTTCCTTGTGGTCTTTCTATCTGTCTATTTCTCGTCTTTGCGTCAGTCTGCTATTTTACTGACACTTCAAAGCCAGTTCACGTGTGCACATTTAGCCAGGGCTCTTCTCAGGCTCTCTTCATGGTGGTGCTCAAAATCAGTCACGTGGGCTCTTCTAGCAGATCAGTTCTTTTTTTGTGTGTGGAAATGAGGAAGCCTAGTGAAACCTAAAAGATAGAATTTAAGGTTGCTTCTCAAACCCAGCTTTTTGTTAGGTAGTGCTGGGAAAGACTGATAAATAAACTGCTCTTTCATGATACTCCTGGGAGAAGTGTCTTATCAGCACACTCTCAGGTTCTTAAGGAACACTCAACGTCGAAGCTTTCGTAGCATGTTGACTTCTCGAGTGTCTTTCATCAGCAGGTACCTTTTGAAGTACCCATGGAGATACTCCCAGGAAAGTACCCAAGCTTTCATGAGGAGTCTGGCTTGTCGTAGTTTGCGATAGCTTGTAAACTTTTTATGCTCTCAGTGCAGTTTGCGGGCCCGGTTGAGCTGTGAACAGCTCGCTGACTCGGGGTGCAGAGTGTCATGGGGTTTCACTGACTGGGGCAACCTCAAAGGGAAATGCTCTGGTTCGATTCCCGCTCGGTCCCCATGTGTTGCCGGGTCTAGTTGAGAGGCGTCCCTGCCCATGACAGGGAGGCTGGACTAGATGATCTGTAAGGTCCCTTCCAGCCTAGACCAGTCTATGATCTATGATATTTCCACCTGATTGTGGACTCTTCTTGCTTGTTTGGATTCCTGTTTATCTTTTCTCATGATCTCAGTCTTGTCCCCATGTTTTAAAAAAAAACAACCAAATTAGTACAGCGTTTTGTTAGAGGTGCTGCAGAAGGTCCTTGGTATTAATTTTTGAACTCGTGGGTGCTGAGGGTTGTGTTCTTTGAGAAACTCGGTTCCTGTTTCAAGTTGTAAATGCCTGCACACAGCGTTACGTTCACCTGGGCTTTTAATGTTTGGGGTTTTTACAATCTCTTCACCCCCTTCCTGTTTCCAGCCTTCTTTTTTGGCCTTTTCAAGAGCTGGCCATACCCTGACTGTGTTGCTTCTCAGGAACGGCGTTACATGAGTTTCTGCTAGACCTTTAGAGGAGTTCTACCAGCGTGGAACGCCTGAGACAAGAGCACATAGAAATACCTGCCGAGTGTGTCCCTGGATGTACCCGGGTGGCTTTTAAAGGGCTGAGGCCAGGTTCTGAGCTGCCTGCAGTAGCGGCTCAGGTAGACACCTAGTCAGCGCCTGCGAATGGTGTGGTTTAAAAGACCTGAAATTGCGGTGTTGCTTCGGGGCTGTGAGATGTGCTTCTCATCGCTAGAAACTGTAGGTCTGGAGAGCTGCTGTTCAAGCTTAGCATCTGACCTTCATTTTTTCTCTTTTTGTGTGTCGTTTCCCCAGTGGTGGTTGAGCTGGGATGCTGCTTGCTTTAGCTAGACTGGACCAAGGTGCTGCTCAGCAGTGTGGTTTCATCTGTCCGCACGTGCATTGCCTGTCTCGGATGTGAGTGCAATTTTGAATGTGAGGGACTTTTCACCTGTCTTAGCTCCTGCAGCGTGCTCAGCTAAAAGAATGGGGCATTTCAACATAAAACACAAAACGTAAGGGAGAGGGCAGGCGTTCCTTTAGCCCAGCGAGAACAGGCATTGCTGAAGACAAATTATAGCTGTGAATGCTGTGGCTTTTCCTCCTGGAATGTTTACGGATAAAGATGGAAACAAAACATTGGTGGTGTGTGATTTGGTGCGTGCTGGGAAAACCGTTTCTGCTTGAAACTGAGAAAGAGAGCAAGTCCTGGTCCGAAACAAGTCTGCTTCAGTTCAGGCTGTATCATTTTAAATTGTCTTAGTGTCTGTGGAAGCTCCGTGAGTTACGACTGTCAAATCTGGCGGAAGTATTTCTGGTTTGGGGAGAGCTGGGAGATACTCTCGTATGTGACCAGCACGTCACCAGAGGCTTCGTGCTACAGAACAAAAAATAATAACCATCGTGTCATCTGTAGTTTTCTTCCGTGAAGCTTGAGCAGGTGGTTAGGCACTTCAGTTTTTGGGGAGATGGAATAAGTTTATTTAATAAAGCACGTCTTGGTGTGGTACAATGCTCAGTGGGCATCTCTTTCTTGGCTGACTCTTGCTGTCTCGTTATTGCAGCCAGAGGAAAACTTCCGTTGCGTCTTCTCTGAACTGGTTGCTTCTCAGAAACCTACAGGTTTATGCAGATAATTTTTGCTGTATTCAAAAAGAAGGTGGCTTAGTCTTTATATTAGCAGGAATTTTTTCAGATGGAGAATGCAGAGATGTCTAAAAGCGGTAGCACGGAACGCTGCTGACCTGCACTGCTGCTGGAAGGGATGCTGCTGCCAGGAGGTCTGTCTTTCTTGTATCAGGAGCGTAGACACAGCATTTTACTTCTGGTGGAGGAAATTGAATCCTCATCGTTACTCGTTATTTCTGATTAAACTCTTACTATTTTGCAAGGCAAAATAAAATTAGGATGTGCGACGCAAGGTATTTTTATTCCTTCGTGCAACTTGCACAGAAGAAGCAATTCTTGGTCATCTGATAAGAAATTATTTACAAAGTTCCGTGTTCTAAAATGAAGATAAGCCCAGTGATAAAGTAATTTCAGAACCAGGCTATGAGTGAGGGAGTTAATGAGGTTTGCTTCCACCAACTTGAAGCATTTATTTCCCCTTGATTACTTCTGTCATCAAGCGCAGAAATAAAACCAGCACGGTAACACACTTGAAGCAACAAGCAGTGGGGCTTAGTCTTACGGATTTATTAAAAACTGTCGGCTTGTTTAATGCTTTTGAGTTGTAAAGGGAGCTGCACAAAAATTTTCTAAGGTCGTGAGAAACCATTTTTTCTTCATGAGGAGTCCCCTGGGGTGTGTTGTACACTTAAAAGCACTCGTGTCCCGCCTCTGCCCCAACGCAGAGCGTGTGTGGAGGGATATGTGCTCAGTCAAAGGCCGTTGCTCGAGTTGTGGCACAATCTCGAATTTCAGCTTTCTCCTGGTCGTTAGAGCTCAAAAATCAGAGCTTCTGCTTCCTACAGTTGTAGAAGTGTTTTCTGTCATCATTTCTTTCATGTTGTGAAGGGATAGTTTTCCTTAAATCTCTAACTTTGGGAAGAAGAGAGCAGAACATACAGAGATTTATTTTCATGTTTTTACCTACCCATGATTTGCAACTACCTGTTTCCTGTAGCCAATATTCTGAGGAAAAATTCTCATGATCTCACTAACTTGCGCAACTTTTGTCTTGCACAGAGGCAGTATTTGTGCTCTGTGTTACTATTTATAGAAACTTTACGTATAGTCCTTAAAAGATGTGTTTTATATGAATGCATATGTTAAGTTTCCCCCCGTGTAGTGGATTTGTCAACATAAGAAGGCTTTGGACTGGGCAAAAGTCGATTTGAAACCACTCTTTGGGTTGAATGGTTTTTCTGGTTTGGGGTTTCTCAGTCTGTTCAGATGCACTAATTGTTTGCTCCCTATTTAAAAAAAAAAAGTGTGGTATGTGAGGCTGTAGATTCAAAATTACATGCACTCCCCAAAACAGCTACAAAAGCCAGAAATCCCTAAATAAACTGGGAAACTTGCAGCATTAGGTTTATTTTCAGCATTTTTTTTGCACATGTGCTTTTAGTGACAGTGAATTTATTAGGAAGGGAAGGGCAGGTTTGTGGGTTTTTTAATGCTGGTTCTTTAGCTTCTTTGTTCCTCATGATGGACGTTGACAACAGTGAAGTACTCTGTGTTGGTTAAGCTTATCCGAGGTTTGTTTTATAAATAAATCTGTGCTTCTGGGCAGAACAGAGGGTTTTAATGCTCCGAGTAGTGTGCTTGGCTTCCGCTTCCCTCTCCGTTACCTGGGAGGACCTGGGATTTGAGATGTAACGCTCAGTTCCTTTGTGCTGGGAGTTAACTACTGGTATGACTAGTGAAACAACGCTTGGGAGGATGGATTGAGAATGAATAACAGTGGACTGGAATAGCTTTATTCTTTATTTCAGATTTCGGCCTATTAAAGGAAGGCAAGAAGAACTAAAGGAGGTGATTGAACGTTTTAAGAAAGATGAGCACTTAGAAAAAGCCTTCAAGTCCTTGACGTCAGGTGACTGGGCCCGGCACTATTTTCTTAACAAGAACAAAATGCAGGAAAGGTTGTTCAAGGAACATGTAGGTGTATTTGTAATTAATGTGCTTTTTCAGATTGTTGAAAGGCTAAGAAATTGTAAAAAAAGTCTTAGGAATGTAGCAGCAGTGAAGTAATCCACTGCTCTGTTATTCTGTTATTTGTTTGATTGCTTTGTGACATAAACGTCCCTTGTTGCCTAAAACCCAGTTAGCTCCCTGCTCTGCCCTTTTTAGTTATTTTTTTTGTTAACTTACCCTTGCCTTTTATTTAATAGACATGTAGAAAGGAAAAAGCATTTACCTCTCTTGCCTAAGTCATAAGCAGAAGAGAGAATACCTACTTTTGGGATACAAGAGCTTCAGGGATTTTTTTCCTTCTTTGGAAGGATGTCCCAGCTCCTTTTTTGGTCGGTTGTCTGGGTTTTTTTGGTGTGTAGTTTTTACTTAAAGCTGTTATAAATCAAATTATGTGACAAAGAAAGGTAAAGGAAGAAGCCTTGCTACCTCCAAGTGCTTCAGCTGGTTTGGGTGTCAGGGCTTTCTGTGGGAGTGCTACTCTTCCTCTACTTCCTACACACCCCAAAGCCATTTTTTATGTAGGATAAACGTTGTTAAGTCAACAAGTTGCAAGGAAATCATAGTTTGTTTGGTTTTTTGACTTCTAAAAAACCCCAACTCCTTCAGGACTGAGCACATTGTTATTGGATACAACCAAAAGGAATTTGGCCTAATTTAAAGTGCAGCAGCTCTAGTAATGTAGAAAAAAGGTAAATTCTGCTTTCCTGAAATGCTTTTTGAGTAATACAACTGCGCTTAAACTAAAAAGAATTGATCCAGCAAGCCCTGAGTTTGTCGTGGAAGTAATACCTCCTTCAGAACCGCACAGAATAAAATTGGATCCTGGAGGTTGGAAGGTCTCAGTGGTTCTTAAAGATCTGAGAAGAATTCTTGAATGCAGCTACTCAGTGACTGGAAGAAGAAATTATCTGTTTTCTTTACTTGGCCCAATTTTGTCCCATTGGAGGCATCTTCAATTTTGGTGGGTTTTTTTTTAAAACTCTTTGGGTAGTCATGTTGCCCCCACGAAGGTTCCTGCAGGTCACCCTGAAGAAATGAGGTTGATGTACCATGTAGAGCTGAACTTTATAGTCAGAAATATGTTTCAGTAAACGACATCCCATTGCAATATCCATTTTCTTGTGTCTTTTTCTTTTGTGCAGTTCCCTGATCTGTTATTTTCACGTGAAATTCCTGGCTGCTTTTATTTTGCTTGTAACAGAGAATTCCTGTTTTCCTTCATTGCAGGTATTTATTTATTTACGAATGTTTGCAACTGACAGTGGGTTCGAGATCCTGCCTTGCAACCGGTATTCTTCTGAGCAAAATGGAGCCAAAATCGTTGCGACAAAAGAATGGTGAGGAACAGGGTTTGCTGTTGAGTATTTTGAAAGATGCTAAAAAAGTTCTTCAAAGTTGACAACCGATGAAATAGAAAGTTTTGTATTTTTACTTACAAATGAAATACAGGATCTGGTTTTGCTAAGTCCTTAACACACGATACGTGCATCTCTAAGAGATCCCTTTGTGTATTTGGACGTAGCCCCATGGGTTTTTCTTGGTATACAACGGATTTTTTTTTCTTTTGTCATCAGTCTGATAATTATTTTCTTCTAACCGCAAGTTGTTGGCCTCCTGTGAGAACCACGACTGTGTCAAGACTCGCATTATACTGGATTTGTTGTACAGCAAACACTTGTGAGGGAAAGGAGTTTTTCACCTTTGTGAAACTGAGGGGTGTTACTTGCGAGTTTTGATTGTGCGAGATAAACGGAAACCTAAAATTGGAGCCCCGCTGTATTTCCCCGACGCGTTTTGGCACGTCTTGAGTTTCATTATGAGCGTGTCTGTGGCAGCACCAGCAGATCCGTGGGTTAAATGAGATTTTAAAATAAATTTCTGCCTTCCTTCGCTCCTCCCCTCACCTCTATAGTTCCTATTTGTTTTACTCGGGGGCGCTACGTGCTCCAAGCAGCACATCTGGGACAACGAGATGCTATTTTGCGTGGGCTGGGGCTGAGCGGCCAGATGTTACGCTGGCAGCGTACCGAGTAAGTGTGGTGTAGCTGTGGGGCTACAGCCTCAGCCAGTGGGAGAGTAACCCTTGAGGGCAGCTTTTAGCTCTTCCTGCCTGTAGCTGGAAGTTCCACAGTCATGACAGAATCGGTATTTTTGGGGTTGGTTTTTTTCCCATTTTGAATTCTCCTTTGGCCGATTCTTTGGGGTGGAAGCTTTGCGTTTAGGTGTGTTGAAAATGAATTAACTGCTCGTGCTCAAAATCTTCAGTGACCTGAGATAGAGAGCAAGACAGGAGGGCTCCTTCTTAACCCTGCTGGTGTCTGGAAGACAGCTGAGGCTCAAAACTCAGAGTTCTCAGCACTCTCTATAAAAGAATTTTGCAGTTAAAAGGCTTTATTTCTAGTTTGTATCCTTCAAGTATATGCAGCATCTCCAGTCAGCAAATCGGCAGGCTGTGCGTGAAGGCGTCGTGATTTCGGTGGACTCTGTTGGATGTTGTGTGTCCCCGCCCCCTCCTCTCCTCCACCTCCAAGGGACCAGCTTGATAGAATCACAGAATGTTGGGTTTGAAGGGGCCTCTAGAGCTCACCCAGTGCCAC
>NW_009728005.1:13517-15258 GCF_000703405.1 Apaloderma vittatum | reverse complement strand
GGCTTTATTTTTAGCCCTATTACTACCTCCCAGGGCCATGCTCAAATCTAGCCCTTCATCTCCCATCCCAGTCTGGAAATAAGAGTATTTGCTGGGCTTTGCTGACTGATCTGCCTTTGCAGGTGTGCGGCTGCTTGGTGCAGGCAGGGACTTGCATCTCGGTGCTGGGGCCATAAATCCTGTATCTTTACCCACGAGCTTTCCAAAAGCCCTTTCTCAAAACCAAACTCTGGCTCCGTGATGGTGTGTGATCTCGTTAAATCTCCCTTTAATTAGCTGTCAGTCTGGAAAAAAAAAAAAAGGAGCAAAATCAGCTTTTCTCCTCCTTCTGTGGTGGCCGAGCCCATTGATTCCCGCAGAGTGACACTGTTAAGATACATTTACCAGTTTGGGAACTGGACGTCGTGCTGGTTTGTGCTTGTAGCATCGTTAAGAGGGGGTTTGGGGGGGTGTGTGCTGAGTCAGCAATGCTGCAAAAGCCATGCAGCGGGAGGTTTCCTCCAGAAAACGCCGTTCTTTGCCGTGGGCTCGGTGTGACTTTCCGTACGCCACGGCAGCAGCTGCGTCTGAACGTGCCCTGAGAGGAGCCGGAGTGGTTTACATGCACACATGAGGCTGTTTTCGGGGGTTTTTACTGGGGTTTTCAGGGTTTTTGACGACAGGGAGAGTGGTCCCTGCTACGCCTTGCCGCAAGAGATGCTCCGGCCGCTCAGGGGAGCGGTTTCCATGGCAGTTACCAAATCGGATGAATAAGGTTTGTTTTCTCATGAATGAGCAAAGCCCTGAGCTGCATGGGAGCTGGCTGGGGGCACGTAGTGCCACCTCCCTCCGGATGGGTCCTAGAGGAGGGCAGGACCACTCCACATTGGGCCAAACCCTGCAGCTCCTGCTGCTCCTGCCTTTGGAGGATTCCACCTTGATTTTTTTTCCCTCTTCCTGGCTTTTTCGGGTGAGCCCGGTGCTCTCACAAACCTCTCTACTCCTCGTGTTGTGCATGGCCTTGGGGAGGCTGCAGTACCCCCCCACACCCCCACACCAGACCACAGCACCAAGGCATGAGCAGTCACACTGGAAATAATATTTTGGAGGGCTGATCGCCTGGAAAAGGGTAAATACCTCTTGAATTTGGCTCCTTTTAATCCCCTTTTCCCAGCATCTCAGCAGGATCTTTTGAGCCTCTCGCGTAACGGGTGGGATCAGGTAACGTCGCTTCCCCAGCTCCCGGCTCCGCCACCTGCACGGATGCGTTAGGGAAGATGAAAAACGCACTAAAACCAGCGATTTCTGCCAACACGGCAATAAAAATTTAAGAGGCTTCAATTAAGCAACAGGTTTGAAGATGGAGCAATATTGTTTAACAGGGCTCTAGTGTGCCTTGGAGACTCATCCCCTCGTAACGCTTGCACGGGACAGAGAGCACCAGCAACTGCAGCATCCCAAGGTTCCTGACAGAGGCAGGAAAACGGGACTTGGGGTCTGATAGCAATCGCTCCAAAATCCCTATTTCCAAAGAGGGTGTAGGCAGCTGCATTTGAAAATTAGGAGCAATTAAATAGCATTTCCCATGTTTCCTAAGCCTTGCTCAGAGAGTCTTCTGCTACCTACAGTCTTACACCTCCTCCTGGAAAAACATTCACCCTCTGATTTCTGTTTCCCACACACTCTCCCAGTTGATTTCCTCTGGTGCATCATCAGATTTTAGATTTAATTCAACAGCGAGAAGCAAAACTGGCAGGCAGCG
>NW_009728005.1:0-13484 GCF_000703405.1 Apaloderma vittatum | reverse complement strand
AGGTGAGAAAATGATTGCACGCGTAGGGCAGTGGAGTGGTTTTGCTGGGAAAACGGCGTTAGGAGTGAATCAGCCTATTTGTGAAAGGATATGAAAGGAAATGGGTTTGGAAGGCAAACGATGGAAATGAGTCAGGGCCAGGAACAGGTCAGGAAGAGAAAACATCGAGGATGTGGATGAAGTAATGGTCTAGGTACTCCTAATCCTCCACTGTATTGTATGGATAAGAGGATTTTTTTAAAAAAAAGGATGGAAAGCTGCTTGTGGAGGACACGGGAGCTTCAGAGGGTCCAAGTCCGACCACGTGACCCCCAAACCGGGCACCTCTGTAAGAGTTTGGCCAGTGTGGTCCAACAAATCAACAAGCCAAGCTCCAGCAGAATGATGAAGGAAGGTCCCTGCTGCCTGGAGATAAGCCAAGGAGGTGACCAGGAGGGAGAGGGCAGAATTTATTGCGATTTAAGACCAAGTTTGCACGTGAGCGAAGGGAACAACTCCTTGCGGGACCAGCTAGAAGCAAGGTGTCGATGGGCAGCAAACGCCGGGAGCAGCTGTCCAGTGGGTCCTGGGAGCAAATCTGGCTCAGAAGGGGCTGCCCTTGACTTTTTGGGGAGCCACAGGAGGTTTCAGTATTGCTGTTTGATCTGTGAAATTATTTCCAAGGAAACAGCAGCCTGGAGCTCCAAAATCACGTGGGTTTTTATTTTTTTTTCTGGTACCTGCTCACCTCCAGTGCTCAGGGACTCACGGGCTGTAAAATGCCCCCAAGCTCAGCTCAGGGGGGTCTTCCAGGTGCTGGAAGGGTTAAACTCTTGTCCTTAAAGAAAACTTCTTTGGTGCTTGCATGAAGGGAGCAAATGGGAAGGAACAACCGTCTTGTACCGACATGGCAAAGGGAGACGACAAATAGACAACTTCCAGCATCATTAACTGGGAGATGGTGCCAGCGAGCTGTGTGTGCTCATTTTACAAGTGCTGGGATTGAAATTCTATTAAGTCGATGCTATTTGATGTCTCATTAAAGAACAGAGGTTTCTGGTTATTATTTCATTTGGATCGAATGCAAACACGCCCTGTTGAGATTTCGCGATGTTGGGGGAGAGGTTTGCGTCTCTCCTTGCTTTAAGTGGTTTTGAGGGGAACCCCACACGGAGGAGGCAGGAGAGGGGCTGAGCTGTAGCCCAGAGCCCAGGCGATTCAGGGTACGTCCCCAAAACGGGATTCATCGCAATCTCCAGCTGCAAACTGAGCTTGAAACGGCCCCAGCCACACTCTGGAAACATTTCCACTGCATTCCCTGTTACATAAAATTAAACATGCAGAAAAAACAGAGATACCCATCAAAATAAGTTAAAAAAAAATAATAGAAAAAGAAAAGATCTCTCCAGCTGCAGGCAGATGTTGGTGGTATCAGAAGGCTCAGTGCCAAGGGCAGCAGCATGGCCAGAAAATTGGGCCATAGCAGGGGGGAGGCTGTGCTGAGCAGCCCCCACCACCCACATTTGCCGAGAGCAGCCCTTTTTTTCCTCCAGTTTTGGGCAAGTGAGCCCCATTCTGCTTTTAAGGAGACAAGTCAATTCCGTTCCTTTTCTTTTTCGGCGCCTGCCAGTTCGTAACCGATTGTCGTAATCCCTAATAGCCGGGATCAAGAGAATTTAAAAGGCATTTCATTAATTAATTAAGTATTAACGATTGCGGAAGCGCGAGGACGCGAGTTTGTCAACCTCAATTACCGGCTGAAGTGGAATTTCTTGAAGCGTGAGACGGCGCAGTGCCGGGGAGGGATATGTGCCCTTGGAGAGGCGCCACAGCAGCCGAGCAGAATTAGAGCTCAGCGCTGCTCTCCTGCAGAAACCAAGGGCAAAAACTGTCCATGATGCCTTTTCCTTTTGCTTTTACGTTTCTATTTTCCCCTCCAACTTCCAAGAAAAGTAGCTCGTCTAAGAGGGGAGCAGCTCATCAAGGCTGTGCTTGAGGTCGCAGCCCTGTTCTGGCGAGGAGGGGGTTAAGGAGGGATGGCCTTATGGATGGATTCACCATGGCATTGTCCCAGGGACTTGCAGGGCATTGGGATTCTGGTGCCAAGGTGGGAGAGGCAACAGGAGCAGGGATGAACAGTGAAAAAAGCTGCGATTCGTTCCCCAACTTTGCTGCTGATGACTGTCTAAGACTTCTTGGTATAGGAAGAAACCAGTGTATGTATCTGATGAACCAGTGTAGGTCTTCAAGAAGCCACA
Organism: Apaloderma vittatum; assembly: GCF_000703405.1. NCBI lineage: Eukaryota > Metazoa > Chordata > Aves > Trogoniformes > Trogonidae > Apaloderma > Apaloderma vittatum. Next base: position 11,247 of record NW_009728005.1, on the reverse strand, counting down.
AGGGCTGGAGAGAAGAACCTCAAGGTCCTTCTCTTGTTGTGGTTCAGAGCAGGAAACCCTGTGGCAGGGTTTGGCCCCTTGGTTGGAGTCCTTGACTGCAAGGTGCAATATTTGGTGGGTAAAACCATACCAGGCTCTGGGTCGTGGCTCCTCTTTGAAGACTGGTGAGGAGCGTTTCAGAGGTTGCAGCACAGCAATCCCGGCAGTCGCCAGCGATGCGGCTGCGGCTCCAGACGGTCACAGAGCAGCTGCCTTCGGAGATAATTGGGAAGAAAAGGTCAGGACAAGTGGTGATTGCATCAGAGATTTAGTGTGTTGGTGCCTGCTCACCAAACCGACTGGGCAAGGTGAAGGGAGCTTCCCTTGGACCAAATTACCTTTGGATGTGGAGGGAAGATCTGGAAAACGTGGCTTCTGTGTTCTCTGCAGAGCCTGGTCCCTAATGAGGTGCCTTCTCCCTCCAGAGAGGTCCCGCATGCCTGATCAGCCAAGACTCGGCTTCTGATTACAAATTACAGAGCGGGAGGGAAGCAACGAGTCTTTCAAGCTGTAATTACCAAGTAATAGCCCTTGATGAGCCCCTTGGAGAGAGATGAGTTCAGTGCCTTGCTCGCCGGAGGGAGGGTTCAACCCTGCCAGCCCAGGGAGCTTCGTCTCTAACATGTTTCCCATAAGGACGGGTTTGCCTGTCACGCTGCAAATTAACCTCTTGTGTGAGGAAAGACTGAGAGAGCTGGGGCTGTTCAGCCTGGAAAGGAGACGGCTGAGAGGGACCTTAGTGATGGGTATCAAGAGCTGAGGGGTGGGGGTCAAGGGCAAGGGGACAATCTCTTCTCGGTGGTGCCCAGCGATAGGACAAGGAGTCTCCTTGGGACCTACTCCCTTCATCATCCTCGTAGCTACGAGGATGATGAAGGGACTTGAACATCTCTTCCCAGTGGTGCCCAGCGATAGGACAAGGACTAATGGGTGTAAGCTGGAACATGGGAAGTTCCACCTCAACGGGAGTGCGGAGTCTCCTGCTCTGGAGACTTTCCAACCCGCCTGGACGCGTTCCCGTGGGGCTGCCCTGGGTGACCCTGCTCTGGGATTAGATGAGCTCTGGAGGACCCTTCCAACCCCAAACGTTTTGTGATTCTCTGATTCTATGACTGTTTCTATGATTGGTTCTATGATTCTATGATTTTCTGCTACCCACCCAGCCAGTGATGGAGGGGGACACACACAGATTCCCAGTGGGTATGGGAGATGCTGTCCTGGCAGCGAGAAATCCCTGCCCCGTGAGAGAGGTGAGAGGGATTAATATAAAAAATGCAGCACTGAGGTGCCTGTGTCATACCCCACAGGGCTCTGCTTCATGGCCAGGAGTCTCAGCGGAGAAATTTCCTTTAAAAATTAAAAAATTGGAGCTTGCCTGGATCTCCCATTGGCCCCAGATGCTGCGTGCTTTTCTCTACATCAGGGAAAGGTTTTATGGTGCAGAGCACAAAACCCTCCATCAGCTTTCAGTGTTCCAAGAGGCTTTTACTGCTCTTAAGTATCAGCGATTCAGAGCGGCGGGGAGGGCAAAAGTCTTGGCGTGTAGCAGGGAATTTGTTTGGCACCTATTCCTGCGTGTTTAGGAAGCCGGAGAAAAGTGAATTGCTCTTGCACGCTTGCACTTGGACCCTCGTGCGTGTGGCAAAGCAGCAAATCCCTGAGGAGTGCCACGTTTTGGGGGAGATGCAAACCGGCTTTACTTTGCAATAGGAGAGTAACCAGTGCTCGTGGTCCCTGGCCATAACTCTGTTAATGGAGTGGAATCGATAAGAGTTTAATTAATCATTCAGCCCGTGCGCCTCCTGCAGACGTGGTGCCAGTTCACGAGCACCGTGGCTCGAATCCAGCGCTGGCTGAGCAAACAAGTGCGGAAGCGAAATATCTGATCACGACTCTTTTGTTTCCTGATCCCGGCACCCATATTCAGAGTAAAATTTATAAGGGCTTAAAAGATTTGTGTGTTGCTGGGCTTGAGAGAGAGCTGATACCATCTGAGACCGCAATTATTTATTCTCTTTTATCACACAATGCGCAACATATGGGCCCCTTTCTCCACCGCGGATGACTAAATGATGGCATCTGGTACTCTATTCTTTTGCAAGTGTAAAGCAAATGAGAAAAGATCCCCTTCAAACAGCGCTTTGCTATTGTCACAAAGATGCTCTCAATATTTTAATTCCGAGGTGCTGCTTTGCTGATTTTTCCAAAGCATCCCGTTCAGAGCCAGGCTTGTTTCTTGGAGGATGCTGAGATTGCTGGGAACAGGATTGTGGGGTTTTTTCCTTCCCTTAATGTCTCAGCTGGTCCCTGCAGATGGGATCCTCCCTCACCTGCTGCATCCTTGCACCCGACATGGATGTGGTCAGCTCTTTGGATCGGATGCGCTGAGTGCTGAACAGCTCTCACTGCTGTTGCTTTTGAAAGTGGCTTGGGTTGAGGTGGATTTTGGGACTGCCAGAGCCCATATCCCTCAGCCAGCAGCACGGACACCCGTGGGTGATGTCGGCTTTGGCGCAGGGATGACACTTACGGGAGCAGGGGGAGGGAGTTGGTCGTTCCCTGCTTCCTCAGTTGATGGAGAATCCAGAGCCAAAAAAGAGTTCCCCTGACATGGAGACTCCCTCCTTCACCCTCGTGCAGGCAAGAGCTGAGCTTTTCTCGGGTCTGTCCTTGGGATCATGCGGTGGAAGACCTTGAAGCATCATCACGTCGCAGGGAGGACCTGTGGCTGCTCTGAGAGATGGTTCCAGGTGGTCCCATCGTAGCATGTTAGAGACAGACGTAACTGGGAACCAGTGCAGTGCCCATAGACGGCAGCAGCAAAGTGCTGGGATAAGCAAAGAACTGCTCCTGGCAAAACTATTCCTAGAGAAGGAATTACTTTGGCTTGGCTGAGCTGGGAGCTTGTCCAGCCCCAGAGGGCAGGGTCACCCTGAAGCCTGGCACCCAAACTCTCCTTTAGCTTCCAGGTTTCGTGCCCCTCCACAGCAGGGTGTGCCGTGCCCAGCTGTCCTCCCTGCAAGACGTTCATCCCACATTCATCTTATTTCTCCTCCTGGCTGCGATTTAAGCCTGTTATGAGTTTTTACCATCTAAGTGGCTCAGAGATAAAAGCCACAGGGGGTTTTACCTGCAGCCCTGCAGACCAGTGCACCAGGTGAACATCTTTTCACGGGGTGCTTTGGAGAGCTGAGATCTCGTGAGGAAGATCTAAACCAGAGCACGAGCTCCAAACACCTCACACCATAGGAGTTTTGTTATAGTTACCCCAAGTTCATGCCTGAAGGATTCATTATTTATGCATTATTTATTTATTCATTATTTATGCAACAGCGTCTGCAATGTCCCCCCATTTTGTGGGTCATCTCTTTCCTCCTCCCTTTGCCACCCGTCTCCAGAAGAGACCTGAAACAAGCCCCTCAGAGCCTTGCCACTAAGTCCCGGGCTCACAGTCCATCAGCGTGTGTTTACGTGTTTATTTTGGGACGCGATTAATGTTACTACGTTTTCTGAAGGAGTATTTTCGTTCGGCCGGCGGTGCTTTGCCAGCACAAAACGTTCTGTGTTTGAAGCACGGCACAGCAAATTGGACTCTGCTTTAAATCACAAAGAAGGAGGGCTTAGGAGAATGCTATTTTCTGCTCTCGAGCAAAGAGGAGCGCGGAGCATTTAGCAAAGATAAAGAGAAACAGGAGGGACTGCCAAGCTGCAGGCAGAAGAGGAACAAGGTAGATTTGGCTGTGGGGGCCAGAGAGGGACTGTTTTTCCTCCAGCGTGTTCTGGGCTCTGAAATAACGTTTCTGTGCTGGACTGTGGAGTCCTGCTTCTCTTTTGCCTTTGTGTTTGTGTCAAATGAAGCGGTGGCAGCAGAAGGGTTTGCATTGCGTTAATGCTGAGCGGAGCAACTTAGGAGCCTGGTGCAAGGTGGTGGGCAAAAAGAAGGCAGAGTCTTCATCATCGTGGGCTGCCAGGAGGGCAGATGACATGTCTCTAGCTCCACAGGGCTCTCCCTGAGCGTGGGGGTTTGAAAAAGAACATGAGTGACTTCTCTGCCTTCTCCGAGGCTGCAGCTCTGCAGCCCAGCACCATCTCCCGCGGCAGCAGGGCTCTGAGCAGAGCTGTCCCCCCATGGGGAGTATGAAGGTTTGGAGGCTCCTTATGGCACCGACACCCCTTTTCCCTGGCATTTTTCACCTCCTGCAGCAATCTCTAGCTGCTGAGCTGTTCTTAGTCCTCCCCTTGTGCTCCCCAAGTCCTTGGCTGTCTCTGAGGGTTGTGATCTGCCTCATTTTTGGTCACTGAGAAACGTGCCCAAAGAAGGGAATGATGCTATTGCGGCAGCTTTGCTCACACCAGAGCAATCCCAACCATTGCCAGGATCTCACTGCCACCCATTTCTGCTCCTCGATGTCACCAGCACCGTCTGCGTTGTCCCCACGAGGGGCGCGGAGCGGTGCAGCTCCGAGGTCGGAGATGGGAGCTGTGACACCGCAGTGCCAGTGATCTCTCATCGTTCAGAGGTGGTTTGCAGGTTGGAGCCTCCCCTTCTGTCCCTGCAGAGGCGGAATTTTTTCCCAAATGGTGCAAGAAAGAGCTAGTCCTGGAGAACTTCTGGTGCTGCATGTCTCCGAGGCACCATCCTGCTGCAGCTCTGCTCCCGGCGGTGCTGGGGCTGGAAGGATGCAACAGAGCAGCTCTGGAGCAGAAGAACTCTCTTAAAGCCTCTCTCTTGGCAAAAGTCACATCGTGGCTTTCCCTTGCAGCAACACCACTTGGTCCCCTCCTTCGAAACTTCATTAAAATCGTGCTCTGTGGCAAGAGGAGGGAGATGCTGTGCTCAGCTCCTTGCTGCCGGTGCCCAGCGTCCCCTGACACCCCTGACACCCCACTCCTCCCTTTCTTGCAGCTGACGTACCTGCCTCCGCCCTGGGGTGAATGCCGCTCGTCGGATATGGGCTTAGACTTCTTTCCCGTTTACAGCATCACGGCTTGCAGGATCGACTGCGAGACCCGGTATATTGTGGAAAACTGCAACTGCAAAATGGTTCACATGCCAGGTCAGTGTCACCCTCCCTTCCAGCCCCGGCCTGGGTCATTAAGGATTAGTGAGCTGGAGAGCGATCAGGAATTAAAGGAGCTTGGACTAGATTTTACTAAGGAAAGAAGAATGCTAATAGACTTTGCAGAATGCCCTGAAATAGGGGCAAGAGTGACAGGGGGATATGGGTCCAGTTTTCCCTTATTTAGCCCTGATTAACACTCCCAGTGGTATTTCCAGCAGCCCCCTCCTCAGTTTGCAAGAAAAGCACCCTGCAGCTGGCAGAAATACTGCTCATCCCCAGCCTGGGTTCACTTTGCTAAAGGGACATCCTTGTGGAGAGCCCAGTGGCCCCAACGGCGGTGGCTGGTGCCCACTGATGGATTTGTCCTTTCCCTGCAGGGGATGCTCCCTTCTGTACCCCGGAGCAGTACAAGGAGTGTGCAGAGCCTGCGCTCGGTGAGTACCGAGACATGTCCCTGCGTACCATGGGTGTCCCAGCAGCCTCCTGGCTGGCAGGACTGGGGTGATCTAGAGCAGCTGACACCCTGGTGATGGGTTTTTGGTGAGCACCCGACTTGTTGGGAGGGGATGGGTGCGCCCTGGGATAAAGCTGCTTCTCGTTCTTCGTGGGACATGAAACCCTCGGCGCCCCAGGTTTCCTGCAGCTCTTCTGAGATGTGACTCCTCGGCCCCTCGCTGGGTGATGCTCCTACCTCTGCTGTGTGTTCCTGACTCCGCTGAGCTCTAACTCTGTGACCTTGTCCAGGTTTGCTGGCTGAAAAGGACAGCAATTACTGCATCTGCAGGACACCCTGTAACCTGACCAGATACAACAAAGAGCTCTCCATGGTCAAGATCCCCAGCAAGACCTCGGCCAAGTACCTGGAGAAGAAATTCAACAAGTCAGAAAAATATATCTCGTGAGTGTTGCAGAAAACATGCCCTTCGCTTTGTGCCCTTCACTGTTAAAACCAGCCTGTGCTAACACCAGACCTTGCCAGCGCCTCTGTCACCAGCAGAGGTGTGTCCTCCAGGGAGGGCTGGGGTGAAACCCTTGAAATGATGAGTTGTAGATTGCTTTCTTCTCAGTAGCTGTGTTTCCAAACAGTTGTATATTCCTTCCCTGGCCTTGTCTTCATAAGCATACTCCATACCCACCAAAAAAAGTGCAAAAACTCCTTGTATTTGGATGGGGAAGCCCAGCCTTGCTGGCCCTGTTTGAGATCTGGCTGCTCTCTACCTAAGTCTGGGTTCTGGACCTCAGGCAGCTGCTGTCCTGGACCCTTCCCAGCCCTGAGCCCATTATTACCTTGTGGAGGCAGCAAGAGTTACTCCATATTAAACATCCTTTGGACTCTTGCTGTTATCAGCAAAGTGAGATCGAGAGCTCACATCCTGAGACATCTTGAGAAAATATTTTCCTGCTTCAGCTCAGGCTGCCAGAGCCCCCAGCGGTGCCCTGTGGTCTTGGTCTCCAGGAGGTCCAAGTGTCTGTGGGTTGCTGAGGACCCCAGAAAAAGAACAGTCAGGACAGAGAGGGGAATAAAGCTCCAAAGTCCTTTTTTTGTTTGTTTTTCCTTGTCCCAAAGCACGAGGTCACTGTTGGCTGATGCTGTTGTTCTCTTTCTACAGAGAGAATATTCTTGTGCTGGACATATTTTTTGAAGCACTCAACTATGAGACAATTGAGCAGAAGAAAGCCTATGAAGTGGCAGCCTTACTTGGTAAGGAGAGATCAGGGGGGCAGTTTGGAGTCTGTGTGAGCCTGTGCTGGCATCCGTGTGCATTTCCGGGACAGACAGATGCTGCGGGAGGTGCCTGGGTTGTGTAAATCCCTGCAAAGTCCAGACACCTTCCTGGCCAGCACACTTTCAACCCCATCTCTTATTTTCCTTCCAACCCCAAGCCCTGCCTCCCAGGGGCCACAGCTAGTCCGTGTGTCACCTCTCAAAAGTTAACGTGAGCTGCTCCACCTCTGGTTGCTACCAGCACCCTACTTCTTGGAGATCCCAGGGCTGAGCGGACGATGGGTGCTCTCTGTGGTGTCACCCATGCTGGAAGGGCGGGCAGTGTGTGAAGGACAGCTCTTAAAACCATCACCTCTTACGCTCTCCAATTCTGTCCTCCTTCCCAGCGAGGCCAGCCAGGACCCTGAGCTCCTTGCCCTGGGGTGGTGCCCCACAGCTTGATGGAGAAGGTGGAGGAGCTGCAGAGTTGCTCAGCCTCAAACTGAGTCAGGCTTTGTGGGTGTCAGCTACGGATTTGGGTGCTTTGGGGACCCACTGGTCTTGGGGCTGGAGGTGGTTGGTGGGGAGAAGCCAGCATGCTCTGTGCCCTCGCTCTGTGCCCCAGCGTCACCCTGCAGGGGTAGCTCTGCAAAATGTGTCTGTTGTGAGCGCTTCTGCACCTTCTGAACCAACACTTTGCTCCCCAAGCACCTTATTTCCCTCTTTCTTCTGTCTCTCTCCCATGGACACCCACAGCAAAGGTCTGGCAGCCCCTCCACCCACGGGTGCCTTTGCTCTGGGAAACAACACAGTTGAACCATGAGTGTTCTGCAGCAAAATCCCTGAGATTTGTCTTCCCTGAAGCACAGGGGATAGCACCGCATCTCGTGTCAGCAGGTTCCTGGAAGTCTCCTCTCCCCATGGTGCCTCCTGTGCAGCTGTCCCACAGCCCCGGGGGACTCGAGCAGAGACAGCCACAAGATGCTCCCCTAAAAAAAAATACTCCCTTCCCTCTCTTTGGCAGGCTTGACTTTTTCCTCAGCTCCAGGGGACATTACCTAATTCTTCTCCAGCATCTTTCTCCAGCTCCCGCTGAGTTTGGGAATTGGGCTTTGGGATTCCTGGGATGAAGCCCGCTGGCTGACTCTGCCAGACGGCTTCCTCGGGTGCCTGCGTGCGGTATCATCCTCATTAGGCTTCCAGCTGATGGCCTCATTAGCGGGAGAAACACTTTGGTGGCCAGTGGTGTCCTTCCCGGGATGCTTTTCATGGCCTTAGAGCCGCGGGTGTTTCTAGGGGCCATCCCTTGTGTTTCCCCACTTTTCAGGGACAGCAGCACCCAAGGTTGCACGCGTGCCTCTAAGAGCATTTTACCCCAGGGGTACAACCACCCACGTGTTGTTCTCTCTCCTAGGTGACATTGGAGGCCAGATGGGGCTATTTATCGGTGCTAGCATCCTCACTATACTAGAGCTCTTCGATTATATATACGAGGTAAGACCCTCACCCCGTGTGGGTTTGCTGCCCTTGATGCCAGGCTGGGACGGTCGGGGACCAGCATCCTCTGTGCCCGATGTGCCTATGTGGATTATTAATTTGAATTAAAGACACTGTGTAATTAACGCTTTACACTAGTCGGTCACGGTTCTGTCGCCTTTCCAGGGCCTTTCCACGGCGCAGGGGCTGGCGTACAGCCGTGCTGTGACAGAGCCGGGTTCGCTTGGCACCCTGCTGCTGCTCACGAGATCTGCTTCTCGCTTTGGGCAGATAAAGCAGCAGCTTCACATGGCTGTCCTGCTGCCCACCCCGCAGCTTGCGCTGCCTGGGGTGCTGGTTGGGGACCTGCTGCTGCACCCTCCCTGTCCCCGTCCCCACTTGGGCTTCTCCCAGCAGCACGCCGGTATCGTCTTCTCATCAAACCACTTTTAATGAATGCTTGAATCCCAGCCGTCAGGCGGGAGAAGCAGCAAGGCCAGACCTTGTAGCGCTGCTGGGGCAGGTGAAAAGCCCCCAGTCCCTGATACCTGCTGTCAGCAGCTCTGCCAGCAGCCCTGGAGCAAGGAGCTTTCTAGGAAGCACCGAGATGAGCTCGAGCGTGGTCCCGTGGCTCCGTGGTGGCCAAGAGCAGCTGCTCTGGAGAAAACTCCAAGCCCTCTTTAAGGGGAATTTTTGCAATAAGCGGTCTGGAGGGGACGATGCTCTCTGGCAGCCCTCCCTCCTCCTGCCCTCCAGCAGCGGAGTTACAACCCTGGTTTATTTTTAATCGCTTTTTGCCTAAATGCATTACCCCAATGAACGCTGATGGCTCAGCCCAGCTCAGCATCTCCCAGAGGGTTTTGGCTTTTCTGTGTCTCGGTGGTCCCACGCTGTCACAGCCTGCCCGTGGGTGTCATCCTTCCAGCATGCCCCGCTGCTGCCCCTGCCAGATTCCAGCTGCTTTCTGCACCCTCCTGCCATTTGGACTTGTTCCACCCCATTTTTTTTCAACCTGAACGGGCCACAGGCCAGAATAACCCTCTCTGGAGCATCCTCCCCACCAGTTGTTGATTCTCCTTCCTGGTCTTCATCACCACCTTGCAGGCAGCTTCATGTTGGGGGAGCTAAGCTCATGATTTTTGTTTATAAAAGGGGAAATTGAGGCAGGGAGAGGGGCTGCAGCTGGATGCAAGCTGCTGAGGAGCACCCAGTTTGCACCAAGGTGACCCCAGAGACCCAAACAGCAATGATGTGTCCTGGTTTATAGCAGGAAAGAATTGAGTTTATGGCTTGGGATGGTTTCAAGAGGACACAAATGCTGATGGAGGCAGGCACTTCCCAGCAAATTTGGTGCAGCCCAGCACGAGGTCCTTTGCCCTTGTCCCTGGGAAGGTGCCTTCTGCTAATTGAGCTCATTTGCTCGTTGCCTGACGATGTCAGTGCAACGGCTTTGGACCCCTTGCACCCAAATACTCAGCATCTCAGACCTCATAGTCCTGTCTCAGCCCCACATCGTGATGCGACCAGGGATTATTTTTTAATCCTACATGATATTACAATCGAGGGTCGTTCGTGGCTGTTGCATTAATGTGTGCCAAGCCGGGGGTGTCACACAACCGCGGCCTCTGCTCCAAGCTCGCTGGGGCATCTTGAAAAAAAACCTCTTAATGTTATTAAAGCTGGGCTGCTGGCTTCATGTTTTAAGACATCCGCTCCCCATCCCGGTCCCATCTGGGCAGCCGTTAGCATCTGGTGGCATTATCCTGCAATAAAATATATTAAAAATTACAAGCATAAAGCTTGTAATGGCTTCGGAGTGCAAACAAAACCTGCGCCTCAGTTTATAGCTCAGGCTGAATGCACACAGTATTTCATTAAAATCGCCTATTCCCAGTTTTCTTGGGGGTTCTTTTGTAAGAAGGTAATAAGAAACCTCACAAAGTTTGGATTTTTTTCTTCACTGTTTTACTTCTTTGTTTGACTGCTTATAAAACAGTTTCTTCTTGCTGTGTTTTTTTTTTTTTTCCTTCTTCTTTTCGGGCAAACATGGCTTAAGAGAGCATCCAGGCCCCTTGGAGAGGCTGCTGGTGCGCACCCAGGGATGCACCAGCAGGTTCACCCGGCGTGGGGGCATCTTCATGGCCACCCGTGACAGATATTTAATCAAGAGAGGGAGAAAAGAAATAAAATGTCTTAATATTGGTTGAGGTAATCTGCTCAGAGTTTCATTCAGGTGGGGTTTGGTACACCTAAAACTCGTTATTCGTAAACTCTTGGAGATTGCCAGCAAATGGACTATTCTTTTGCAGCGGGTTAACCAAAATCAGACGAAATAGTGGCGATTTCTTTTTTTGCATCGTTTGCTCAGCACAATCCTCCTCTTGGTCCTGCTCTGGACCAGAGTTATTCCGGGCTCATTGGGGTCCCGAATCCCCACCGCACGTCCCCTCGTGCCAGCCAGCGTCCACCCCACTTCCTTAGGAACTGACCCAGTTTTTTACATTTTTAGCTTCTTTTTTTTTTATCTCCAGTGGAAGTTTTTCAGAAAAACACTCACTTCTCAGTCTTTCCGGGATTTCCCTTGAAAATCCGTCCTTCAGCAGCAGCGGCTGCCGGGGAAATAACAAAAGGAGACGGCGTTCACCTAGCTGACATTTTTCAACAAACCCCTGAATATATTTTTTTTTTAAAAAATGAGTTTTGGGGTGAGTTTGTGGGTTGTTTGGTGTTTTGTTTTTCATGTGAAGAATTTTTTGACACATAGGCTGGCTCTTTTTCTTGGAAAGATTATCTCCTTCTCCGTAGCGTTTGGAGGGCGTAGACGCCTGGAGGATGCCTGCTTTAACCAGCTGGGTCTTTTTTGCAGCTGATCAAGGAGAAATTATTAGACCTACTGGGAAAAGAGGAAGAGGAAGGGAGCCATGACGAAAACGTGGTAAGGAGCCCCGTTGGGAGACCAGAGGA
>NW_009728004.1:0-2045 GCF_000703405.1 Apaloderma vittatum | reverse complement strand
AACCCCGCGCGCTCTATCTTTTCCCCGTGAAACTTTTCGTATCCTTGTTCTCTGGGTTCCCTTGTATTTCCCTGAGGTGGTGTATCTGGGGCGTGCTCGTCCGTTTCTCCATGAAGAAATGAAATTTCTCATAATTTCTTCGCGTGCACTTTTTTGGGGGGGGGATTTCTGTGGTCAGGGAATCATGTTCAAAGGCAAGATTTTGATTACAAAACTCGTTTGAATTTGTAACGTTGAGTGCACTGAAGGGAATGATTGTCCTACAGCTGTTTTCAACCGTGGTTCTGTTTTGTTTTAGTTTTGTCCTCTGTGATGTTATCTCTGGGGAGTGCTTGTCATTTTGTCCGTCAGGGATTGAATGTTGTCTAGTAACCATATTCTTCTATGAACCGGTACTAGCGGCGGGCACTTCTCTGTTCTTTAGTGGTCAGACGTTCATATTCAGAATAACGGTGAACGTGCTGAAGTGAGATTGTGAAAATGTAGTGGACGCTTCATGTTGCAGATTTCTCGTTCCTGAAAAGTGCGTCCTTTCTCTATGAAAGGAGAAGTTACAGTTTATTTCTGCATCATGGCGAAGAGTAGTTTTCGTTTGTGGTAAGGCTTCTGCGGAAATGGTAGTTGAGGTTGGACCACTTAATTGTTGCAGGTATTGTTTCTCTGTACAAGTAGTTACCTAATTTTGTATTTCCATATTGCGGGGTAGTCTTTTATTCATCGTGCCTTCTCTGTCTTTCATATTAAGATGAAAGACTAGAATGGGATGTCAAAAAAGCCCAAATATATTATTTTCTTTTTCTGAGCCTGTGCTCTTTTTTTTAGTCTTCTTTCCAAAAGAGAGCTACTCGACCTCGCTGACAGGGGAATTCTAAAGCGAGGACTTTGGTTGCAGAATAACAGTTATGATGTCTTAAAAAATGATGGTAGTCAGGCATTTGACTAAAATCCATTTGCACATTTAGAAATAGTCGGCACTGGTTGTGTAACTGTCTTTGTCTTCTCCTTCACTACGGTGTTTTGTTGAAAAGCTGTTTTAGCTAGCTGAAGATTGAAAGATGGGTTAAGTAATTTACGAATAAGCATCAGTTATAGACTGAGATTTGTAAGAAAATCGAGGTCCTTTCCTGGTCGTTCAAGCTTTCGAATTATTTGATTAAATGTAAAGATGTTTAAACTCTAAAAATTTTAAATTCGTGTGGGCTATTAAAAAGGGGAATAATCCGTTAAAATTCCTCAACTTTGCTCTTCTCTTATTAGCTGTACTTGTGGATGTTCCAACATTGTAATGCAATTCCAAGTGAAAAATAATGTTGAATAGACGACTATCGAGGAAAAACGTGCGCAGGAACAATTTACCGCTAAAATAATTCTGTCAATTCTATCCTATAGTTACTAGAGTGGGCTATATGAAACAGGGATAGGAGCCGAGGCAGAAGTAACTTATTCTTGCTGAAGCCACAAAACCATTTCCCCTGCAGTTTATGAGGAACCGAGCAGATGACTCAGGCCGGATTTATCGCAGGTGATGATGACTACTAGATAGTTCTAGTATAATCAGCACGAAGTGCTGAAGGGACCTAGACCCTGCAACCGGGCTGTGTAGGAACGGATGCTTATCGAGAATTAGGGGATGTTCCTCCTTTACTGAGTTGGCAGGCAAGTCTCCTAGGGAGAAATCCCAGAGCAACACCACCCTCTCTCACGGGACCCAATATTAAGTAATTCTGAGAGTGCTTCTTATGACCCGAGGTATTTAAAGCAAAGTTCTTGCCGCTGGGGTTAATCAACCTTATAGCACCGAGCGAGGGATGTATATGTCTGATTATCACGTTTTGAATCTCGGAACCTATTTTGTTTTGCTGTCCTTGTAAAAGTCATTCCAGCGCGACGATTACAGAAATTCATGTTGGACAATAAGATCCGGGCTGATTGAGTTTCGATTCTCAGTTGATTGACTCCCTCTTTCTCCGCAATTAAATGGTAGTGTAATATAAAAGAATTTAAAATATGCTTTGTATGACCGGAAGTTTATTTAAAGCAAAGTT
>NW_009728003.1:1179-3757 GCF_000703405.1 Apaloderma vittatum | reverse complement strand
CTTTCCCCTGTCTTCTAAACCAAGACAAGGTTAAAGATTGTAATTACATAACCAAGCATGGGTACAAATCATTCTAACAGTATATACAAATTCATTTGAAATAAATAAGAGAAAGCCTCCTAAAAGTGAACTGACTATCACAGCATTTGTCTGGAAACAACAAAATTAAGCTTATTATCTTCTCATCCTAAGGAGCCTCTCCAGGGATTAGAATATAATGACATTCCAATTATAGTCTGAGACCAATGAGTGCAAATTTAAAATTCTGACTTGCAAACAGTGTGGCTAAACATGTATAATTGTGTGGATTTTCATTTTTGGGGCCTTTGATGCTTTTAAATCTCTGCTCTATGACAGCAACATGCCAGAGGCATCCTGAGCAGAACATTTGATACGAACACTCCACACAAGACATTAAAGTGCCTGGGCACAGCTGGCATTGAAAAAATTTTATTAAGCCTTCTATTATGCCAAACATTTTACTAAACCCAAGCACAATAGGTATTTGAAATTTTAAAACTCTTGTAGGTTCAAAGTGTAGCACCTCCTCAAGTTCTTCATCAGCTAAACACATCTTTGAGGTTAGCCTCCTTCACAGGGGAAAACCAGTTATTTGGTTTATTTATATAATGATTCTTTTAGGCACTACTAGCAGGAGAGAGACAGATCCTCCTAGATCGATTAACTACATAAAAAATTTCACGCACACATTACATGGGACCTCAGCTTTTAAAAATGAGAATGGACAGAAGAGGGGAGAACGGTTCTAATTTATAAAAAAAAAAACCAATCACAAAACGCTAAACTGCGTTTTGGGACTTGAAGAGCTGCTTTCTATTATTCACAAATAAGGCATATCGAGGTATGTTTTGTTGCTACAAAAGGGTCCCAATCTAAACAAAAGAAAGTGACCGTCGTAACCCAAAGCCCTATTAAGCAAAATTGCAGCTTATTTCAATTTAAAAAAAACCAAACATTTAAGACAGAATTTTAACATTGCTGTCACAACTACTAGCCTCTCGTTCCTATGTTTTCTGCTTACTACTCTGGAAAACCGTAAGCTTGGAGTGTATTTTCAGAGAAGAAAAAGTATAAACGATACCAATGCCACAGTTCCTGAGGCATCCTTCCTCCCACTGGCCTCATGACAGCTTTGAGTCATCTGACTGTGCTCAGCCAACAAGGATAAAAAACCTAAAAAATATCTGCTGCTTAGTGCAATGTCGAGGCAGGCACAGCAAGAGAGTGAGCAGGAAACCAGTACACAGCCAGCCAGCAAATTTCGTAGTAACCAGCTGAAAAGTCAGGAGAAGTGTTTCCTGGGCTTCAGTAAATACTTTAGACTAGCGATCCCACTGAACCAGCTCTTTAAATGCAAAAATCTTGAATTGTTCAGGTATCTCAAGGTGATGCTTGTTCTCTTACCACAGTGAAAAAACTGGATTGTGTGCTGATCTTATTGGGTTCTGTCATACTAATTCTGCATACATAGGAAAGAACATCCAAAATATAGCCATAATTATGGCCTAAGAGTTGCCTACATTTTTAACAAACCAGAACTATGCACATTAATCATTGCTCACCAAATACAACAATTCCTAACTGCCACTTAGGGGCTAATTACCACTAAAGTAACATGGTAAGAGATTTTACAAAGCCATTTGACTCTTTCAAAAGGTGCAACTAAACGTGTCTAAGATCGAAAACAACATAGAAGTGGTATCACTTGAGTCTCCAAACAGCTAAATTTAACACGCTAAAGAAAGAGTGAAAGTTGTTCAACATCTCACACAATTCTCTTCAATAATAATTCATGTGTAAATTAAGAAAAAAAAAATCTAATTATATGTCTCATCCTTTAGCAGCATCTGTACTAGAGACTTCATTATTGTGAAAATAACCTGAAAAGACAGCAAGTGTCTCACAGATCAGATAGAATATATGATGTAAATTGGCACGAAAAAGTTAATTCATAAACTTCAGTCTTGTAAAAGGAAGAATGTTTCTCTCCACACTTACTAGGAAAAAGAACTGTCTAAAATTTTAGTTCTATCTGCAGAAATTGGAAGTTGTCAAAACAGCAAAAAGCTAGACTTCCTCATACCAAAGAGATGGGCTTGGAGCCAACCTATCATTTCCCAACAGCTGACCAACACAGGCTTATAGAATCATAGAACAGTTTCGGTTGGAAGAGACCTTCAAGATCATCGAGTCCAACCTTTGTCCTAGCCCTGTCGACACCACTAAACCATGTCCCTCAGCACAACATCCACCCGTCTCTTAAACACCTCCAGGGATGGCGACTCAACCACCTCCCTGGGCAGCCTGTTCCAATGGCTGACAACCCTTTCACTAAAGAAATTCTTCCTAATATCCAACCTGAACCTCCCCTGGCACAACTTAAGGCCATCTCCCCTTGTCCTGTCACTCGCCACTAGGGAGAACAGACTAACCCCCGCTTCCCTACAACCTCCTTTCGGGTAGTTGAGGAGAGAGCGAGAAAGTCTCCCCTCAATCTCCTCCAGCCTTAACAGCCCCAGATCCCTCAGCCTTTTCTCATAAAACACTTGGTCCTAGT
>NW_009728003.1:0-1148 GCF_000703405.1 Apaloderma vittatum | reverse complement strand
CCTTGGTAGCCCACCTCTGTCCCCTCTCCAGAACCTCAATGTCCCTCCTGTAGTGAGGGACTCAGAACTGGACACAGCACTCGAGGTGAGGCCTCACCAAAGTCGAGTACAGGGGCATGATCACCTCCCTGCTCCTGCTGACAACACTATTCCTGTTACAGGCCAGGAGGCCGTTGGCCTTGTTGGCCACCTGGGCACACTGCTGGCTCATGTTCAGCCGGCTGCCCATCAACACCCCCAGGTCCCTCTCTGCCTGGCAGCTCTCCAGCCACTCCTCCCCAAGCCTGTAGCGCTGCTGGGGGTTGTTGTAGCTCAAGTGCAGGACCCGACCTTTGGCCTTGCTGAAACTTTTGATTTCACATCTTAAAAACCACTTTGTAACTCATCACCAGTTGTCAAAGTCATCATATGCATAAAATAAACCTGAAACTCTGCTGAAACAGGGATGGAAACAGTTAACCCCTTGTCTTGTATAGCCAAATTTTCAGAGAAAGCAATTACAAACAACTAAAAAGGCGATGAAAAAATACATGCAGCTCCTGGTGGGTGGTCCTAACAACCACTGTTTTTGGGAAAAATCCCAAATTCCTGATCTTGCCAATCAAAGCATTTCTTTAAATTACACTTTTATGTACCCCCAAAATCCACTGGGATCAAACAAACTCCTAGTGGGAGACAGCTAACTGGCATATCCAAACCTGGCTGGTTTTGTTACGTTTTGTCTCAACACTGGAAAATGCACATTAACTTGGAACTCTCAAAATCAGCTCTCAAAAATCTGACCAATACAGAGCTGGTTGTTTTGAGCAAAAGATCTCCTGATCTTCCGCTTGTAGCGCTGAAATCAGTTTTAGGGTTCTAGCCATCCACCACAGCATTCACTGGTAACAACAGGAAAGCCCATCCTGATTTTCGAGGATATGCTTTGCTTACTGTTCTGACTACATACACTTGGAGCTACGTTTGGGTGCAATACTGCTAAAAAGCAACACAGAGTCTTCGCCAGTGAAATAATACACTGGGAAAAACACTAACTGTGGCCGCTTCTCTCCCTGTCCCAGCCTGTCCCGTGGGTTCGGGCAGGCAGCACGGACAAGTGTCGGGTATTACCCCACGCCCACCCGCAGGCTGCACCTCCAAACCAGCGC
>NW_009728002.1:0-71044 GCF_000703405.1 Apaloderma vittatum | reverse complement strand
GAAAGAGTGCTAGAAAGCCATAAGAGCGGAAAATTTGGGTTGGGATTTTGTGCTTAAATGCTGTCTCCTAAGTCAATACTTAAATAAAAATCACCAGTTATCTTACAAAGTGCTGTGCAAAAAATAGGAATTAGGTTACACTGCTGAAACGTGCAGCAAAAGGCTTTAGTTCCTTAAGCTCAGTCTTACTCTTGGAGACACTGTGATGCTATTCTTGCAGTAGCAGAGGGAAATAAGCCATTTTATTCAAAAAACAAAATGGTCTTTTTTTTCGCTTTTATTTCTACTGATTGTGGGGATTTTTACAATCTATATTTCTTTATACTGAAGGGAACTAAGATTAAATTAATGTTGCAACTCGACTTAATAAGATTTAGCATGAAATAACAATACTTCTATTTTTCAAGTGTCCATCTGCTAGATTTCCATAGAAACGTATTTAGAATACATTGCCCTTGTGAAAATTATTAGAAACTGATAATCTGTGAAAGTTTGCACTCTTAAACAGATGGAGTAAATGTGGCAGAATTGTTAGAAGAGAGTGTCATCTGAAGATTTCTATTTTATATGCTGTGACTGATGTGAGATTTGCCCTAAGGACTGGGTTTTTTTGGCATACCAAATATTTCCTGAGTGGCATTGCATGTTAAAGTATAAATTAAGCGTGAACCATAGCCTGAGCAATTAATGATAGATATGATATTCAATGAAGCAGCATCTCACAAATGGAAAATACATTGTGAGGGAGAAAGAGGCCGAGAGCAAATGAAATGTCAGCAGAAACCAAAGATCTTGGGGCCATTGTTCAACCTTCTGCACACACTCGGAGTATAAGAGCTAGGCCTGTCACAGAGAATTGAACCCTGAGGCGGCAGAAACCCCAGAAGGAGCTGCCTTCATTGCTAATTGAACAATTAGACGTTTAAACATTTCTCAAGACTGTAATGATTTTCTGCAGCAAGGTGTGGTCCTTGCGTTCAACTGCAGCTTTTTAGCGTCCTGCACCCACCCAGAGCCCTGTCTGAAGTTCGACACTGTGCTGTTGAAGAGCAGCCTGTGGTATCCAAACCTACAAGTACAAGCTTGCAAATAATGAGCATTTTAATTACAAAGCCCCTCTGTGCCTGTTTACAGGCTATCGTTTTCTGTAAAGGGTAAGATTTCATCTTGGGCTGTTAATGTGTTGTGTAGAAAGCCTGATGTCAGCTAGAGACCTGCTGAATAAGACTTTCCAGAAGGTTTCCCTATGGGATGCACTGTAGCACAGGCATGCTTGGGGGTGCCAGATGGCCTGCAGTAATTTTGTGTAACCTGTGACCCCCATCAGTTGCACTGAGGACTGTTTCAGTTGCTGGTAGTATCTTAGGAGTGCACAGATAGGACAGAAATACCATGTTTGCCAACCTCCCCCCAAGACTATGTGTTTTCTACTGCGCTTCCAAGAGAGCACATGGCTCCATCGTTGCTGGATAATGATCTGATCTTATTTTGCTTACCAGCAGTTCTGCTGCGGGAGTGTTAAATGCAGGTTAGACAAAATAGTAGATCCTTCTGGTGACTCATTTAGTCCCTTTCTTCTTCCCAGCTGGTCGAAGTCATACACAGCTGTGAGAACATTAGCTCTGAAATTGTGAGCAGCAGACACTTTATATGCAGCGATGCATTCCTTTATATCTCATGGCCCACACGGTGATGGCTTCTAAATCCCTTATCATAACTGCCTCAGGCTGGAAACAATTTTTTTGTGCCAGCCGATGTAAAGATGACATTTCTTGAGCTGAGGGAATTTAATGTGATTGTACTGTTCTCCAGGCCTCAAAAGATTATGCTGTGACTTCCATTCATCACAAAAACAGGGCTTTTCAGTGGCATTTTCCAATTCCCAGATAGGAATCATGAAATTATTTTGGGGGAATAATATTGTTGAAGAATAACTAGTGACAATTACACAAAGGTGTTTTATTAAGCTATTTTCTGTGTTATTCTGCAAGAATGGGGAAACAAATATGTCTGCTAGTAAGATGTTATATTACAGTGCCTGTGCTTTGCCATTGTTGAATGATGCAGTGTCTGGTAACTTTGCAAATATACGTAAAACCTTTCTTCTCTAATTGGCTCTCTTGCTGTTTGCCTTGGCTCTTTCTGTCCCGCAATGTTTGTTTTCATGCTAATGGTGGCTTTTTCCAACTCCTGAATGCATAGTACAGGAAACGTAGTGCGGTATTAGCCTGATCTAAGGTGTGCTTATCTGCACGGCTCCTTGTTTACCAAGATGTGAAGGGTGACGTGTGTGATTAGGACAACTTGCATTCACTGAAGCAGTAGAAGCTGAGCCTGAGGTGTCTTTTACCTGAGTGTATACATCTGTGATTTTTTTCTTTTCTTTTTTTTTTTTTAAAGGATTTCAATCGCTTGACTAGTTCAGAACAAATGTGGCTGCACCCTGGTTGCCTAGACTGCTGGCACACACATGCATTCTGCATCAGAAACTTGTGGTTTTCTAATGCAGGCCGTTTTTAATGCATTTGAACATGTCATCTTCACTGAGCTTCATTCCGTCAGACAAGATGTCCAATGTCCTGAGGCTCTCATGCCGTGAGAGTACAAGTCAGGATTAATTGCCACCACATTGCATTCCCGTTTACATGAAAATGAACAGTCTTAGAACAGCTATTTCCTTGCCTTATTCATTCTGGTAGCTTACATACTCAAATCTCCTTTATAATATACTAAGTTTTAGAAATGTTTTTGGGAGCAGAGCTGGGTATGAATGCTCCACATAGCATGATAGATAATTTTTCAAGGTATCTTAGGCTGTGTGACCACAGTGCAGGTTCTCATTAAATGTTCTTATTGTCTCCACAGTCACTTGCAATATATTTGATGTCTGCAATGTCCTGAAAGTACAGAATCTTGGAAGCTCGTAGTAAATTTAAATAATCTCCCAGTAAATTTGATGGTATTGCTTCATGGGAATTAATTAGCCTAGATTAAATGGGTTTGGATGAGAGTCTTTGCTGTTCCTTTTGTTTCTGGATGTGGAAAATGTAACTAATGCCCACAGAAGGTGGAAATGGAAATCATCACTCTGGAAGTGCAGCGCATTAGAGTTTGCAACCATATCGCTACAGCATAGTGTGCATTTCATCTGCTGGGTGATCTGGTGCCACGTGGAGATCCTTTGACAGACAAGCTCCTGTCTTGTGCCAGGATGCCACTCTTGGTTCCCAACCTGCAACTTGTGTCTTTTAGCACTGGCAGACTGATGAGGATTAGGGCTGGGCTGGCCACTAAACGAATGGCAGATGTTCTCTACCCCTGGAAAAGGGAAAAGGGAAATGAGGCAGAGAGACTTATGGATTGGAAAAGAAAATTAAAACAACTTTAATGAAACAATAATAGAGAAAACAAGGAAATAATAAAAATAAAGAATGATATACAAATACATACAAATCCTATATCAATCCTGACTCCCCCCTGCTCTGACAGGAATCCCCACTGATGCTGCAGAGCAGGCAGCACTGAGGCAACCCCAGGCTCAGCGGCAGAGGGGAGCCCAGGTATAGGAGCTGGATTCAGGAACTCAGGGTCGGGACCAAAGGCAGATGTCATTGCAGAAGAAAGAGAGGCCTAAACCTCTGTGATCCCTTAGTTTTATACTGAATATGACATGGATGTAATGGAATACTCTTGTTGGTCACCTGCCCTGTCCATTTCTCACCTGAGGTGCAACCTTTTACTTCCTTGTGACCCTTTTACTTCCCAACACCCCCAGCATGGCACACAAGAGCCAGCAATGGCCTTAGAAATAAGTTTAAGAGCCTTTCTACCAAACCTGGGTAGTAACTAGAAATATCAGATGTTATCACTGCTAGTAGCAGGCACTGTCTGCAAAAACATGTTGTTGACTTCAGAAATTGCAGCTTCTTAGAAGAGACTGAGCTGAGAAGTAAAAGTCACTGAACAGAATTGGCTCTGTTTAGCTCAAACCAGGACACAGATCTAATATTCATGCTCAGCTACAGATGAAATGCATGTTGCACATTACGTGAACAGTAAAAATGGAGGATGGCAAAGAATGCAATCTGCTTCTTCCACCAAGTTAGAAAATATGTTCAAAACCCCTGACAGCCCAGCCTTCCCCCCTATTGCTTCTGTATGTGACCTCCATGAGATAGAAGATAATTGCCTTGATGGAATCACACCATGTATTTTGGGGCAGTAGCAAGGACCTTCCTGAATCTGCAGTGTTAAAATGAATGCTTGCTGCAATGGGAGGAGGACTGTGTTAGAACTCCTCAGGGACCATCTCCTGGCTGAAGGTGTGGAGGGAATCTTTTGTAGAAAGGGAGGGATGTGATGTGGGGTCTTTTAGGTCCAGCAGTTGTCTGGGGGAAGGGGACATAAAAGATTGAACTTGGTGATCTTGAAGGTCTCTTCAAACCGAAACTGTTCTATGATTCTATAATACAAAATTTACTTTTACTCTTTAAGTCCTAGTAGAGAGTTATTATCGCACCAATGTATATTTAACATGTATTGTGCCCTCAATATTTTTTAATGACTACTTGACTTTCTGTGTGAGGTAAAAAGTAGTGAAGAAGGGCACAAGAATTACAAGCTTAACAATTGTTGTTGTCTGTCTTTCCTTTTTTTGGCATTTCACCTGCACAGGGATTCTGGGTCACAAATATTGATTTATTTTTTTCCTTTTTAATTAGAAAGTGGGGGAACTATGGCACATGGCTAGGCAGTTTTAGGAGAAGCAGGGGAAGGTTCTATTCTTTTTAAATCTAACCTCAGCATTGAAACTAGACCTTTTTAGATTATTTTTTTTTAAAAAAATTAAGGACGTTGGTATCTCTTAAAGCTTTAGAAAAAGCAAAGCACGTGGTCACACAGTCTTTAGTAACTCTCTGTCCATATTAATTCAGGTTTCATCTAGGCTAGGGCTTTTTCAAAGTTACTGAATTACCATCAGTGGTTAGTGTGTAGCATTGGCAAAGACAAGGTGACAGGGGATTTTGCGGCTCATTCATGAAAAAGCCTCCCCCTCATTCCCTCCAGGCTCTTTGTCTTCCATTCATTTTATACTTAGCATAGCAAAAATCATCAGAGGCCAAAGCTGGGTCTCTCCTTCTAAAAACAGGAAGTATTGCCCTTGCTTAAAAAGAAAATGTGCTACAAGTTCACAGCTTCTATAGCTCATTTGTAATTGTGTATTTTGTTAGGATCTTTTCTTACCCTATATGCCTTTTTATAATGCTGCATTGTTCTGGCGCTGGTCAGTCATGCTTGCAAAGCTAGAGTTCAACACTTTGCTGAAACTCATTAATGTCATGGTAGTCCTCTGCTGCAAACTCTTGCCTCGTCAAGAATTAGTAATTCTGCATCACTTTGCAGCTTCAGTGTGTTGAGTTTTCCCTATTTTGCAGCAGCAGCAATGTTTTCCTTATTTTCTTTTTTCAGTCACTTGTGTTCATCTCTTTCTATTTGACTGAATTACATGAATTTTATTAAGAGTTTGGGATTCATATTCATCAATTATTTTTCGTTTGTTTCTTAATCAGTGATACTTGTGAATGCAGAGAGGATCCCTTTTTGTGAATGGTGAATGACTGACATCAGTCATACTCGCTTCCTCTTTCCCGAGAGTAGGTTATGTGGCTTTTTGACCTCCAAGCCTATACAATTTTTCTTGTAGATATGTATGCTAATGAGTATTTGCATTAATGAAGAGAAGGTTGATACAATGATCTTTGGTGATTTGCTTTTAATAGTTGTCCGTTTCCTATGGAAAATGCTTTGTCTGTGAGAGATTTCTGTCTCACAGCTCTGTTGTGCTTCAGAGTGTTCAGCCACTGACCTCATCCTGGGATTTTCAGAGGATATTTGAAGATAAGATCCAAGACTGTCAACATGAGGATGCATTTACAGTGTGCTATAACTGCTGAGGAGTTACCTTTGGATACTCTGTCAAACTGAAGAACAATAGTTTCATCATCTCATCCAGATAACGGAGAGAATGTGCAAGAGGAGGTGCTAGCGTTATTTGCAGATCCTCTGTAAGAGCTTCGTGTCAGGTGAGAGGCACTCTAGAAACAAGGGACTGAGTTTGAGAAGTTGAGAGAAAGAGATCAACTTAAGCAGAGGACTAGTTCCAGTAATTTTGTAGGACTTTTCAGAATCTTTTATTTTTACTGAGGAAAAAAGTGAGTGCATCATAGTTGTAAACTCTTCCAAGTATTTCTTCTTGTCCGTCGGCATCACCTATGCCTTGCCTGGCTCTGCCCTGCTGTTGTCTTCTCTGTGAGCTGATTTTATGCAAACCTCAGCCAGTCTTAGTTGTGGAGCTATGACTATTCAAGGGGAAGAAGGGATGCACAAAGCTATTTGATACCGCTATGTCCATGGCATTAAGCTTTTGCTCTCTTACCAGGTCCCTTGGTGACTGCGTGTAGGTGAATAAACATAGTGAGAAAGGCCGGATCCCACCTGAACCTGGAAAAAAAATTGTTCAGAGGTGAATATGTATTTTCAGCAGCAGTGCAGGGTTCATTGTAGCTAACAGGGTCCAGCCAGGGAGCATCTGTAGACCCTGTCCTCTCTCTCGCTCTGGTTGAGCCAGAACAGGATTTGATTCCTGACCTTATTTGACCCTGCAGCTTTAGCAGGTCGTATCACGCTCTCAGATGTTTCAGAGGAATTCCGTAAGCAAGTGGCTATTGACATCAGTATTTGGCCAACGCTCTCATTTTTCCAGGTGTGTCTTCCTGGTTACAAACGTTGAATTTCAAGGTACATTCTCACATAATGACAATATATCATCTCTCCCAATTTTATCTCTTCTAAAAGGGCATTTCTTTGTTCTGTTATTTTTAACCATTATGTATGCTGAATTCCTGCTCAGTCAGTAGTACACAGGATGATTCACGTTCCCAGATTCACTTGACACTGAAAGTCTAAATCTGTTATCTTTTCAGAGATGGGACTATTTTATAAACTGTTGAATTTATGTCAGAGAATAGAGATGAATAAAAATAAAATAATTGAAAATTCCTTCTCTATGCTCCTTAACACTTGTGGTCAGAAACTGTAATAAACAATAAGAGATCAGGCTCATTATTCTAATTGCTTTGCAGTAAGAATACATTCTTCTCTTGGTATAAATAGCCATTGCTGCTATTGCAGCAGTGCGGTTTTGTGGCAGCTGAGAATGTGGCCTCAATGCAAATGCTGTGCTTTCTTCCTGTGGCATACTTTTGGAAACAAATGTGTTTTCTTGGATTAGAACTGCTTATGACTTTGAAAGCTGCTAAATTGCTTCAGTAGAAGTGGCTAGGAGTTCAGTTCTTTGTGGGATTCAGTCTCATGAAAGCATTTAAGCTTGTGCAGAAGCTCATCTGTTTGAATAGAGCTTAGATGAATACATGGATCCTGAGATGCACACTTACCAAAATCCAGGGCCTAATTGATGCCTCTCCTTTGCATCTGATTTGGGATCAAATATTAAATAGTGCAGAAAAAAATCTCATTCCAGCAATTCTCATCCAGTCAAAAAAAAAAACCCAAACCAGTGCAACTGTTTAGTCACATCATGGGGCTTTGATGTTACTGCAGGAGCCAAAGGCAAGGAGGATGCAGGCTGAGTTATCAGAGTTGGTACCAAACTTGAAGGTGCTCTATTATATTATGAATGAGGTGAATGATAAACTAGGGTTGAGAATGTGGGTTTACGTGGACTGCTTAATAAGAAGAATTCCCTGGTAGCTTTCTCCTCATCTATCAAAGTTAAGTATTTTGCTCTTGGAATAGATTATTTGTAATAGATGTTTCAGTGGAGGTAGGGGCAGAGGACCATTACTCTATTGCTTTTTTAAAAGAGAAATAAATAGCCCTGAAAACAGGTAGTAAATTTTTACATTATAGATCAGGTAATATAGTAAAAATAAACTGTACAGTAAAAGTATGGATAAAATTGAGCAGTAAATTCTTGCTACAAGGTGCCTTCCTTGCTCACTTGTAAATTACTTTATTTCCTGCATTCAACACGTCGCTCCCATTCCTGCATCCACCTTGAATCAAAGGGAGAACCATCAGTTGCAGCAGTCTATCTTTTTGTATTTCCAGTGGAGATAATTGAAGTATAACACAGTGACATTGAATATTGATAGAAAGATGACAGACTGTGATTAAACTTTTGTGCTGGGTAAAATAAATGGCTGTAGAATTGAAGAGAAAATGACAAAAATATTATTTGATATCATGTGGTATCTTGTTTTTTAATAACACTAATCAAATGCCCGTTATTGGTTTTAAGCACTTTCCTTTCAGGAAAGAAAAGCGAACATGAAATATATATATTTCACATAAAATACAAGGTTGTAGTTCTGTCCTTAAGATGCTGATATCAGTTTTTTCCTCTTGGCAAGGGCAAGATGTCATTATTCTTAGCAGATCGTTTTTAGGTTTCGGTCTACATTTGTCCTGGTTTGAGCTAAACAGAGCCAATTCTCTTCAGTGACTTTTACTTCTCAGCTCAGTCTCTTCTAAGAGGCTGCACTTTCTGCAGTCAACAGTGTGTTTTTGCAGAGAGTGTCTGCTACCAGAAGTGATAACACCTGGTGTTTATAGTTACTGCCAGGGACTGGTACGCAGAAAGGCTCAATCCAGGACAAGATTCTAATCCTTCAGTATCCTGGATGCTGTAGGCAATGTTTTACAGAGTGGAAGAATTTGTGGATAATAAGAGTAGCTGATAGGCTTAATTTTAAAAAACATTTGACAGAAAATACTGTCACATATTTATGGGTTTGCGTTTCCTGAGAATCACTGTGAGGGGCCGTGTATGTTTACATGACTGTTATTTCTTGTTTGTTGTTATCAGCCTCTTTCTCTGAAAAATTGTGAATGTTTGAAAAAAATATTTTATGAAGTCGGTTCAAGTCAATATCACCTGAAAGGTCTGAGTCTAAATTTCTTAGGAATCTTAGAATCCATCCGTAATCACAGAATGTTAGGGGTTGGAAGGGACCTCAAAAGACCATCTAGTTCAACCCCCATTGCCAAAGCAGGATCACCTAGAGTAGATCACACAGGAATGCGTCCAGACGGGTGTTTATCCATTTTTTTCTTAATTATACAATTTATAGAATTGGTGATGTAACCTCTTTATGCATATGTACAAAATGCCCCAAACTGATTTAAACTATTAGTTTGTGAATGTAATGACTCTTCATGTGAGAAATATTTTGATGCATTACATATAAATTATATTTTCTTTGGTGGGGAGAGAGAGGAGTTTGTGGGAGAGCATACAACTTAGACTAATATATGACTTTAACATACAGTTATTGCTGTAGAACATAATCCTTTATTAAATCACAGTCTGTGAAACTAAAGAGAAAAATGAAATTCTAGAAGATTAGATACGCTGGTCTGACTTGCACTTGGTTCTGAGCAGTGGTTTGATTCCAACCCCCCATCCTAATGCATGGTTTGTTTTGTTTTCTGCACTAAATGCTCTATACTCAATAATGTACCTCAGCAGCTGATCAAAATCGTTCAGCTACAAATCCAAAGTAGGAAACTGCCTACACTCACAGCTCCCCTGCGTTTACCCAGCTTTGACAATTTGATCTGCGCATTTGAAAACTGCCTCTCATTTTGCAGAACTGTAAAATATATAATAGTTATATGGTACATTGATCTTGCTTCAGCATCACTACCATTATGTTGAAGGAAAGGATTTATACAAGTTCAAAAGGCTTATTTCCGTCACATAAGTGCTTCTTCACATCCATCCATCCATCTTCACATACTATGAAGTCCTTCACACAAGGATGAATCGTAATACACATAAACAATGTATAATTTTGATGTTCTGAGATAGTTAATTCTATAGACCAGCATATACTTATTCTGTGTATGATCTTGCGTAGGATCTTCATCCAAAGTCACTACCTGGAACTACCACAAGTAATAAAATGGCAGTGTTACCTGCTAGGTAGCAGAGTGGCTGGGAGGAGGATGCCATAGCCATCACACTGGGGGCTCGGCTGGTCTGGACATTCTGCTTACCTGTTTCCTCAAATCTGTCTTTTTCTGCACATTTACCTCTGCTCCTGGGATGCTGTAGAAAGCAGAGCCACTGCTATCACCCATTTTTCCAGCTGCGTGAAAATAGCATCAACATCTCTGTACTGCACTGTCATATCCTGTCTGGGTGTGCTGGATGACTTTTGGATAGGACTGTTGTGCAGATGACTTGTCTGTGGCTCATAAGGTTTGAGTATTAGACTAGGCAGCCCAGAGCAAAATTTTTATGTGTTGAAGATGTAGGAGTCTAGAAGTTTGATGGGGATTGTGAGGATGGCTTTTCTTGGGCTCCTGTGAGTCTGGTCTAGAATAACGGTCAAACACCACATTTGAAGAGGGTCAGCTACTTGTTGTTTTCTATTGTTTGTTTTATAAGGGAGAAGGCAGGGTGAGAGAAGGAAATTGCTTGATCCAGAGAAAAGTATTGCAAGCTTCAGACTTTGCCTAGGAGGTCTAGGAAGTCTCCAAGGTAGGTGTTAGAGCAGGTTGTCATCTGACAGGGGAGTGTGGAGTCTCCTGATATTTTGGGAGTGGGTCTTGTTTTTATATGGAGAAGTGCAATACTAGAGCTGAACAGCAAATGAGTGTTGTCAGTGAGCTTTAAAATAAGGGATTGGGAGGAATGTCTCCTGCACTAGGGGACAACCACATGATCGGAACAATAGGAAGTTGATTCGTGACATTTTTGGCTCCTGAGGAGATTGGAGAGAAGAGGCACAATGCAAGGAATTGAGTTGTGAAATTGAGGTTGTATGAAGGATTTTGTAGGATTAGGGAGTCTTACAAGAGGAATATAAAACAATGCTTTTAATTTCAGATGTTTAGAAAAGGTAGCTTTCTAGTGTGCAGGTCAAGGAAAAAAAGTTTTGTTGTTTGAGTGGAGTGTAGGTTTTCTTTGTCCCTTTCCCTGCACCTTCTTTCTTTCCTCTTTTATGTTCATCAGCTGAGAGCTGACATCTGATGAGCTCTTGCTGTACCTTCTCCTTTGTCAGTCTGTGGTTGCACACACCAATCAGATGGGGGAACAGGGTTATGTGCCTCCCTGTCCTTAGAGCCTCATGTGACCCATCGTAGACTTGGTTTGTTCAACAGATTTGTTGGAGGCATCTTAAAATACAACAGCTAAGGTTAAAGATCAAGAGCTAATCAGGCTGGGAACCCTTTTTATTTTTTTTTTTTTATGAAGGAGAGGAGTCAAACATGTTCCTGAGGTAGTAAATACTTGTTAAATCTAAGAAGGGCTATTAATGTATGACTCTGAATTGATATGATAAACCACATCAGAGGGGTGGATTTCTGCTAATGTTAAAGCAATATTGTTGCCTGCCTTGCTTTTATAAATATATTTTCCTTTACTTGCCTCCTTTGTTCACTGCATGGCTATTGCCTTAAGAAAGAGCAACAATCATAACTAAATGTAGAGTAAGAGTAGCTAGTTCCTTCCCTGTGGTGCAAAATATAAATAGAAGCCAGTGACCAAAATAAAGAGTAACTTTCCCCAGTTTATACAATAGATCAACAAAGAGTGGGGATATAGACCAAAGTCTTTTAATTTATGTTGCCTTTTTCTGCAAGCCTCAAAAATTTCCAATAATTTTAATTGTTATAATGAAAATCCCTATTGTTCCTGCTAGACTATTTTTGTTGCATTTCGTTTGCTTTCTTGTCCAAGAAAACTGCCCTTAGGGTCAATGAATACAGTGCTAACATATGTGTGAGCTACTAGGAAAAGGTAAGCCCACACTTCCCTGAATCTGCACCTTAATGTGGCTCACCTATTAGAAAGAAGTTGTTTAGATTATTTCTTCTTAGTGATGGTTAATATCCCTTCATAAGTTAGCTTTTGGTTATGCAGTTTCTAAATAAATGTCTCGCTATGTAGCCTTTTAATGTCAGTCTCACTCTCTTGGTTTTCAAGATGTGGATTCTTACAGGGATTTCGCTTAAAATAAGCAACATCTTCTATCAATATAGTGTTGACCTCAGGGTGTTATGAACCACTTTTAACAATTCACTCAGAAGGGGCATTCATGAAAACAAAAGATGATGAGATTTACAAGTGGTTAAATCTGCCCATATTGATTCTGATTTGCTTTTGAGGAGATTTTGGGGGACTTTGTGTTGTTGTTTTGTGTTTTGGTTGTTGGATTTTTTTTTAAATAGGGTTTAATATAAAATTTTTTGGCTATTTTTACATGGGCATGTTTTCATTTAGAGTATAACATTCAGGAACTGAATGTGCCTTTTCCATGTATGCAGAGCCCTCAATAGGAAGGCTATGTTCTTGTAGTTTCAGTTAGCACTATAAATAGCTTTAGAACAATGTTGTGCTGAGAGACACTTAGAGAGCTCCCATTGATATCTCTGGGAATCTTGTGAAAAGGCACAGGAGTGATGTTCTTTGGACATAAAGGAAGAGAGAGAGAGAATCCTTGCTGGATATGACTGTCAATATGAATTTCATCCAACTTTACATGTGAATTGAAGATATCCTCTAGTTTCCTTGTACCTTCTGGTCTCTAGCATTGTTTTCTGGAAAACTACTTGGGACTTGCTAAAGGCACCTACAATTGCAATTTCAGTTGTCACTTTATGGAGAGAACTCAAGGATAAACCTCTCTGTTCTGCCTTGATTTCCTCCTGTCCATAAACAGCTCTGTTTCTCTGAGAGCCCTTCTGCCATCATCAACTTGATCTAATCCTGTTGCTCTAGCTATCTTGGCCATTTTTCAAGTCAACTCAAAGTCTGCTCCAGTAGATTCTTTCTGCATGATATCCTTGAGATAAGACCTGTCCTAAATATCTGTCCAGTTAAAAAAAATTACTGGAGTTATCTTACACTCCCTTCAACATCCATTTCCCTGGCCGTGACTTGACAAAAACAGTTTTGCCCCACTCTTATCCATGCAAAGTGCTGTTACCACTACAATGCCTGGATTTTGATTTTGGTTTTAATTCTGTGTTTCTGATCATTTCACTCTGTTTACTTTTCTCTGTTGGTCACTTCAGACATAACTACTAGCCTTCAGTGTCAGTGTTGCTCACAGTCTTTCACCCCACCTATTCAGGGTTTTTTTTGGCGTTTTTTTTTTTTTTTAACATCAAAGGATTCACTTCCATCTACAGATGTTAAACCACATTGTTATCAATCATCACTTACCTGTTACGCTTTTATACTAACATCTTATGCCTTTCTTACGTGATTTCTTTATGGAGGGATGGAGATCTTAGATATCCACTGACCTGTTTCACTGGCATCCTGCAAGTTCTTAAAATGCTCATTCATTGTGATACTTCAGTGTGCTTGACAGTGATTAGACTAGTTACTGATATAGCTAGTGAAACTGTTGTAACTAACATGCTGTGTTTAGTCCATTGTTGTCTCAGTGTCTCTTTGAACATCCTCGCCTGTATCCTAGCTCATGAAGCTTGTTTTAAACTTTAAAGACTTTCTGAGGAAAGGTCCATCATTGAAATTTGTTTGGTGGTTGTACAAATCCTGGCACTTTGGACTCATGAGCACTCTGGCACATGGAAGTTCATGGTCAGTAGGTGATTAAGGTATGCTTTGTTGTTGCTGGGTCTGTATAAATGGTTGATGGATAGAGATTTGTTGTGGATTCCAGCAGATTGTTTCTAGCACCTACATTGAACTTGCCATATATGCCACTTTGATAGTAATGTAGATCATAGATCACAGAATGGCATAGGCTGGAAGGGACCTGGCATATAAAACCTACCGGTTGGTACGTCATAAAATATTTTTAAGTCTAGGAGTAATGTAAAATCTGATCCAATCTGTCATTCTGAAAAGTTGCATACCTGAAAAAACTCACTGTGCTCACTACAGACTTCCACGTACTTCTGGTTTCATGGAGACTGCAAATGTACTTTTAGTATGGCTTGAACATGAGTAAACCAAACTCTGAAATTCAATTGAGCTTGATTTTTACACTTAATGTAAAAGCTAAACATTTTTTGCATGCTAGGCACAACCTAATTTTTAATAGTTATTTGATATATGTTTCTGTGTCAGGTATTTGCAGGTTTCAAGTAATTTTTATTCAAAAAGTGTGTTTCAGAAATGCTTCTAGGCACTGAATTTCAAAATACAGACTGATTCAGAGTCCAAGGGATTAGGTATGTTCAGAATATTAGAGTATGTGCATTCACTGATTTCATTTAAAAAATTTAATGTAACACCTTAGTATCTTAGTTCAAGATGTATGAGTGTTACTGATAGAAAGATAAGACAAAGACATCCTTAAATCAAGCTATTAGTGGCATGTTCAGTAATTGCTAATTACTAAAATGGATGTAAAACATAGATGCAGTTAAAAGCATGTTGACCAGTGAGCTGAGTCATGGCCAATAACAGCAGACCAGGCACTGTTATGCTGTACTTTTATATAAGCTATTCATCTTCTCTTCTGTGAATACTGCATACATCACTATCTCTGCCCTAGTTTTGTCTCTAGAGCTCTTCATTAAATTGAATAGCCAAAACAAGCTATCCACTGGAAATTATGATTTAGGTCTCTAGTGTGTTTTTGCAGCCTTTAATAGTAAGCTATATGTAGCTGCAGAAGAACTTTTTCAAAAAGCAAGTAAATAGGCTTATGCATGTTTGCAAGGAAGTGTTTTGACTGTAACCATGATAATGTGACTGACAAGTAGAGAAACAATGGGAGATATTTTATTTTTCTGTCGTGGTAAGTGAAATGCTATCTGGATGGAACACAGAAGTGTAATCCAGTGAAGGCTTTTTCTCTTTCTAATAAGTGATACTCTGAACTCCTTGGGGGAGGCTTGTGGAACTCATGCTGCATTCTGCCTTCAATAAGCATATATATACTGACTCTAAACACAGATCAAATAACTAGGCTTCTGGAGCTTGATTTTCCTCTCAGTCTTAAAATATTGCTCTGTGAATTTTACAGCTTTGCATCTTGTAGAGTTTATAGAGTTAAAAACATACCATTGTTAGATTAATGAATTCATTGTGAGCAGTGCAGCTCCTTTATCCTTTGTTTAAAATGAAAGATAAGCTCGTATTTAATTTAGTCAGAAAAGTTAAAACCAAATAGTTATTTTCCTTCTTTATAGTCACTTATAATTGCTTGCAGTTGTACAGTAAATGATAGAATTTGAAAAGCACTGTGAAAAAAATATTGTGGTTATTAGATATTAGTATTCAAATCTGTCTTGAAGTCTGTATTGCCATGGGAATAGGTGCTTCTGAGTCCCATTCCTGGCTCTGCCACTCAACTGCTGTATTTTAGCAGGCAACCTAATCTTCTGGTTCCTTAGAGACCACATGTATTAAATAGAGATTTGACCAAGCAGTGTGATGTTAATATTCAGTGTCTTGTTCTGAAAAACTATCTATGCCTAGAATTCCCATTTACTTCAGATAAAAATAATTATTAGACAGATCTCAGGAACAGTATTTGTAATGTACATGGACATCTCTGGGAGGTGATCAATAAATAAAAAGTATGAAGAAGTTTGGTATTTTGAATTTCCTAATACTTTTGCTTTTTCTCTGGTGAGATAACAAAGTATAAAAAAAACAAAGCACATTGTGAGACAGCAGTCAAAAGTAAAAAACTGAAGGAAGAGTGTTATGTTTTAATCTGATTCACCAGAGTTGAAGCAAACACATTCCAGTGTAACAAGACATGTAGTGTAGCTATTTTCCAAAAATTAGAGCTGATTTAATGCAGCAAATGGTGTGATTGTTCGTACATGATCTTTTACATTAAATTCAGGAAAACTGTGCGATCGCTTTTGGGATGAGAGGCCTGCATAGCCGATAGCATGACGGAGACTCTGAGTGTGATCACAAGACCCTTGGACAGGTGCCTGGTCAGGAACAGGTCACAGGTAGCCAGTGTACGCTGTACAATTGAAAGCAACATCTTAAGACAACGGGGGGTTTTATGGTATCAGCTTTGCAATAGGGCCGTAATTCTAGTGCTTTGCAGTTTGAAATAGCTTGTGTTGCCTCTGTGGAAGTATTTGAGCTGCTGTTATTTTTTTCAATGTTTCTAATAATAAGCAGTCACCCCAAAAGTTACTTGAAATAGCAACTATTCTCTCTGAACTGCAATTTTATTTTCTTTTGGCTTTTATTTCAGCTGTGGGAGCCAGCTGCTCCAAAGAGTGTGGGAAGCTGACTTGGAGGCCTGTCAGCTGTTGATCCGAGGGTTTCAACTGAAAGAATCCAGTTGCTGTGCCTTTGAAGAGGAGGAGAACCAAATGGATGAGATGGAGATGACTGCTGATGGCCCATCTGATTCCGAAAAAAGAAAAGAAGGTCACTTTTCAAAGGATGCGGAGTGGAGTACTGTCCCCTGCCCCAAACACAGTGAGCTAAAAGAGGTATCTGAAATACTCTACAGCTGCATTTCAAGTGATACTGATGGTTTTCCTTTTGAAAGGAGAGTTCAGTCTGGGTGATGGGTCAGCAGCGCAGGTTAACTATGAACTTCACATCTGGCCTGCAATCTGGGACATAAATAAAATAGCTTATTAGCTTCTCGACCCTTTTTCCTTTTGCCATCAGTCTTTTCAAAATGTGAAAATTATTCAGGCAGTAAATACAGAATGTACATCAGGATTTAAAGGAAAAATGATTAAGTATTTCAGACAAAGTATCAGCTGTTCCTCATCTTGCTGATGAATTTGATTCTGAGTTGCTTTTGCTGTCTTGTTAGCCTGGATCTGAAGTGGGGAGAGAGTAAGTTTTCCTCCTCTAGTGAAATGGTCAAAGGCTTCTTAGCTCAGATGCTGGTAGGCTTCCAGCATCCAACAAATATTAAAAGGAGGGGAAAAAATCATGAGGCTTTAGAGGTTCTAAAAGGGACTTAAAATTTATTTTAAGTTTTCATGTTCTGCTGTAGAATGACATCCTTGCTTGAAAAACATACAGCTACCTAATAATCTTTTAACTGCGCTGACAGGGTAAATAAGCTGTTATCACTCAATGTCACTGAAACAAGCTTCATCACTCACAGCACAATTGTGACAAAAAGACCCTCCAACAGGAGTTGTCAGGTTTATTACCTTGGAATGTGGTTGACAAAAATTAAAAGTGTGCTTAATTGCACTCAATGTTAAGAGCCATTGAACTGTGCGTTAGATTGAAAGCTGATGCCTAGTTTTGCATTTATACTGGCTGAGACTTAGCAGAAAGCAGGCCTTTACTTTACTGTAAAATCTCATGTTAGTAAAATTCTGTTTTTAAATTGGATACTTAAGTTGGTATTTTAAATAGTACTTGCAGCCTTTTTCCTAGGGAAAAATGTTTATGGACTGGCTCCACATAGAGAGCATTTTTACTGGTCAGCTGTCACTTTGATTTTTTTTTTTTCTCCTCTTATTTTATTCCTCATGAGTCTGCTGAAGTAATATGAGGAGTTCTGTTGGTTATGGAAAGCTGTGCTCCCCTTTCAAAAGTGCAGCTGAGAAGGTCCCAAGGCTTTGGTTTTTTGTGACTGTTTCTGTAACACTCTTGAGATTTGTGCTGTAGATGATCACCTATTTCACACCTGCAAGTTCAGATAATTTCCGTGCAAATCAACATTGCTGTCCTATATAATGGCATCTAGGCAGCTGAAGTGAGGTGACTTCTGGTTCTGGAGAGATGTGCAGGGCTCGAGAGGGACAGGTTCCCCATATGTTTAATGGAAGAGGACAAGCATATTTGCAGTGCTTCTGTGAAGATCCTCCTTTTGAACTTGCTTTTTGATTATTTCCTCTTCCTTGCTATCAACCATAGAGGCAACTTAGGGAAACTACCTCCCTAACTTCAGCTCTTCATGTGAGTTCTTAAACTTTGTGGTATAAATGCCTTTGCCTGGGATCTAGCCTATCCTGTCCTGGTATCATGAATAAACTCAATTTTGAGAATGTGCCAAAACCTGATGATGTGAAAATATAAATGTGAAAATGCCCAACAATGAAGGACCTGTGGGGATATTCTTTAATCTATTCCTACAGCTCTCCTAGAAAAGGGAAAAAAAAAAGTTTTGTTAGTATAAGAATGTTCATTGATCTTCCAGCTTTTAGGAGGAGTTGAGCAACACAACTGTGTTTTATCACAGCTTTCCAGACTAACCTTCCTCTGCTTCAGTGCTGCCTGCAGCTTTGACCGTTGAGGCAAAGTTACACATCAGTGATGACTTCAGCTCATTGCAACCACAAAAAAAAACAACAAATAGGCTGTATTCTGGTTCTGTAATTAGGGTTGGACCACTTGCTTTTATGCTTACAGGAACTGGGTTTTTTTCTTCATTGTGGAGTGTAGAAGTTTTACCCAAATGAGTACACGTTACATAGTAAAGCTGGTAGCATCTCAGTAGGAGTGACATGCAGGATCTAAACTTTTAGAGAAGAGCTGTAGCGTAACGTTCCCTAACATCTCCTAGTAGTTTATCACAAAGCAGGGTATAAAACCAAACAGAAAATCTGACACATTGCTTACAAATCATGCTAACTTGCAGGTTTGAACATGCTGAAGTGCAAGAGAGAACATGTCTTGATTTGTAAGTGGACTTAGTTGAAAGATAAGCCACTTCATTAGCATTTAAGTGCTCTGTTATATGATACCGTGTATTTTAATGTTAAAAAAAGTGTGTGCCCAAAGACTTTTAGTTTTCAGCATAGCCATTCACATGACTTTCGTGTAAAAATTTACTGTTGTCCGCCAG
Organism: Apaloderma vittatum; assembly: GCF_000703405.1. Classification (NCBI taxonomy): domain Eukaryota; kingdom Metazoa; phylum Chordata; class Aves; order Trogoniformes; family Trogonidae; genus Apaloderma; species Apaloderma vittatum. Next base: position 52,232 of record NW_009728002.1, on the reverse strand, counting down.
TAATGAACCTTTTTATAGCCATTTATTAGCAAGTGGGAATACCTAATAGAAAAGCATATATTTGTCAAAATATTTAGTTTGGTATTATTTAACAAGGCTGTGGTGTCACTATGAGAGGAGTACCTTGATGCAGTTGCCGTGTTTCAGGAATGACTACTGTCTTCAACTCCCCATTGGGGAGTTTCTAGAGAGAGCTGTTAGTCACTGAAATAGATAAAGAGTGGTGGTCTTTTTACTGAGAGGTTACTGAATTACTTGCTTCAAAACAGGATAGCAAAGGGTAGTGATAGCGTATGTGCACACCTGCCTTGGAAAGTCCATTTTATTTCCAAGTGATTGATTTACTTTATGGTGAAATGCTGGAAACAAAGCACTTCAGTTATCTATAGTGTTGTATCTGGCTAAGTATTAAGCACCTTGAGTATTGTGTTCAGTTTTGGTCACCTCAGTGTAGGAGAGTTATCGAGGTGTTGGAGCAAGTGCAGAGGAGGGCAACAAAGCTGGTGAAGGGCCTGGAGAATAGATCTTACGAGGAGCGACAGAGGGAGCTGGGTCTGTTCAGTTTGATGAAGAGGAGGCTGAGGGGGGATCTCATCATGCTCTACAATTACTTGAAAGGACATTGTAGAGAGGTTGGTGCTGGTCTCTTCTCACAGGTAATTAGGGACAGAACGAGGGGGCATGGTTGCAAGTTGCAGCAGGGCAAGTTTAGGCTGGACATTAGGAAGAAATTCTTCATGGAAAGAATGGACAGACACTGGAATAGACTGTCTAGGGAGGTGGTTGAGTCGCCATCCCTGGATGTGTTCAAGTGTCGTTTAGATGTGGTGTTGGGTGATATGGTTTAGGGGTGAACTTGTAGTGTAGGGTTAATGGTTGGACCTGATGATTCCAAGGGTCTTTTCCAACCTGAATTGTTCTATGATTCTATGATTACTGTGGAGTCAATATTAGGTTTGCTGGTGTATACTATAAGTACAGTTTTCTTGCATATAACTATCTTACTGTACAGGTTTCATTAGAAAACAAAGAAACAAATAAGAAACATAACAATAAGAAAAGCAATATAGACAAATAGAAAGAACGCTTCACTTAGACCCTCATATACTGCTTTGCAGAGGGGCCGTTTTTCATTCTTAATTAAATATCCTCCCTAGATGATAAAATATTACATGTTCTGGTATAAAATATGTAAGGTATAAATTCTTTGAAAGTTCAAATATTTTACTGTCATATGTGAGCACAAGTTTATTAACTGTCAACAGTTATTTTATAGTCTTTGTAACTGTATTTTCTAACACAGTACTGATTTTTGATTATTTTTTTTCTCCTAGCCTGTGGCATCCCAAAATAATCCAGTAAATCAGGTTTCCTTTATTTTATAACACTGACTGTTAACCAGGGAAGACAATCGATTCTTCTGGCAGTTCAGCTTCTTGAAACATCACTACTAATTTTTGATCAAAACTAAATAAAATGAGGCCAGGAAAAATTATCCTGTGGAGCACTCTGAGACACTTACAAATTAAGATGTACTCCTCTCAATTACAGATAATTCATCAGATGATAGTATTTTAAAATAAATGCTGAGGCAAAGTTATAGACAGTGTTACTACCTTCAACCGTTTTAAGGTCACCTTGTCGTCTAATGTAGTTGAGATAAATTCTTGAATTTTCATATAAACATGTCCTCTTCAGCTGGTAGCTATCGTGATAAAATTAGGGTGCCCCATTATTGCAGTTCTAATTTGTCTTTTCATGATTACTTGGGCTTGATTTTCTCCTAAGTCTGTGTAGAATTTAATATGGGTTCTGGTTTTCATCCCAGAAATGTTCCATGCTTCTAAGCTGACTGCAAATTATTTTGCCCTGGTGATGTGCGAGTGAAGTGGAAGTTGCTGTGATACATATCCGAATGATTTGTTAAATATACAGTAACATTTAATTTCCTTCAGACATGAACGCTTGCCTGTGTCACTCCTTATAATATCTTGCTTTATGTTTTTCTTGGTGATAATGTATGTATAAGCAAAACCTTTTAATAACACCTGCAACACTAATCATGACTAATAGAGAGGCATGTGTGTGCTGGGACCTCCCTAACACCAAGTTTCTTGATGAACAGGAGTATGTGTGCACCTGCAGGCTTGAGTTCCTGACCTATCCTTTTTTTCTTCTTCTGCTCTCTGGCATGCTGTGCAGTCCTCCCTCTTAATCACTGTGAAGGAAAGAAACACCTACTAGATTTCAAGGAAATTGAGGTCATTAAAGTTACAAGGTAAAAACCGAAATTCAGTAGTGTTACCTTTTTGTAAGTCAGCAGGTTTGGGTAGTTATCCCATCAGAATTCTTTGCGGATTATTTCTCAGTTTTTCACCGTAAAAGAAGCAGAGAGCAAGGCTAAGTGTAAGGGATGCTGTGTTTTCCTCACCTCTCTGTGCTTCGGTTTTGTCATCTGGGACGATATTTTGAGGTCTTTTGTAGAGCACTCTGGGAAGATGTTCAATAATGACAAAGCCTTCATTCACTTTTTTTTAAGATACTCAATGTTCTAAGTGATACTAAGTGGACAGTCATGAAAAAATAATAATATTTAATATGATGTCTGTCATTAAAAAGAAGTCATCACAGGATATGACACAGTATTTTTAAGAGTTTAATGAAACACCAAGAAAGCCTCTGTCAGCAGGCTGTAGCTCGTTACTGTGCACTGAGATGCCTCCTGGACCACAGGCTAAATGTGCAATATGTAAAGGACAAAGCCTTTGGAAAGCTAAAAAACAGTGCATTTATCTGAGTTTTATTAAACGTTTTATTTGTAGAGCTGCAAAAATAATTTGGAAACTTTAAATTTAATCTTCATTTTAAATGTCAGCATTAAGCATCAGTGCAAGTCAGTGTTTGAGTGGTTTTTTTATTAATCCAAGCTGGAAAGGATTTCTGTAGCAACAAGCAGCTGGCTTGAACACAGTGATCAGATCATTGGTGTACAGTCACACACGTTGTGCAGCAAGATGCCTCTTAGCTGCGTGAGGTACTGTTGTATAGTATCTGTTGATAAAAGTGCTCGCTATTTAGCTAGAGATCTCAGCATCTCAGTAAGCTTAATGCTTAAGTGTATTTTGCAGCAAAATTATAATCGGAAAATTAATATTACAGGTAAAAGAAATCCAAGCAACTTACTGAAAGTATTATCTAGTAATAATAATGATTTTATAGGAGAGTAATGTTTTTGAGCTTTATTATTTATATGTATATACATACCTTTGATACTATTGCCCTACTGAAGCAACATCCTTATCTCTGTTTATTTAAATATTATCAGTGCTATTATGAGTGATAAGCATTAATGATTTTCCAATAATAATATTAACAACAAATTTCTTTGCTCCTCCACCAATCAATGAAATGTTGGCTAATTTCTTATAGACTTTACAGATGAAGTAAGCTTTGAAAGAGGAACAGACTATAGTTAGCATGTGTTACCAATGCAAAACATCAGTGGGGTCTCTTGGTTTTCCTGCCCAAAATCACTTACAGTGCTTGTGCCAAGAGAATTTCTGTAGACTCTTGAATGGTGTATAGGCCTGTATGAGCTTGGTAGAGAAGTTTATTTCATTCTATAATTAGCCAAAGGCAGGCTTTAATAAAATGTGCTCAAATTTAGCTTTAAATATTGGGTTGCTGCCACTGCTCCCATTATAAATGCAATTCAAGTGTTTCATGTGTGTGAAGCAAAATGATGTAATTATTCAGCTTATGTAACTGTTTAACATGCTATATTTTTATTACAAGTTCCACTGAAATCTTGCTGTTTATATAGCATGTATCTACTATAGACTAAATAATTTATCTCTAACAGGTCACGGAAGATGTTTCATTTGGAGCAGAGGGTCATTTATCCGAGGTGAGTGTTTTCTAGGCAGTAGAAAGTGGTGATATCATACAGACCTTTCTGAGTCTCAGTTAGAAATAATGACACTTGTGTTTATAGTATTACTTTTGGGTAAAAATTGCTAGAGAGTGTGTGAGCACTTAGAAAAGCAACATAGGCACAACTAGAATAAGCCTGCGTTTTTTTTGCATTGAAGATAATGGAGAAAAATTGATGTGTATTTATAGTTAAATTTTATGCTAGTGCTTTTAATACATACCAACAACAGGCTGAATATGGTGGGGAAAAGAAAGACCAATAATATATAGTACTGTAATGATGCTTAAGACTGGAACAAAATCATGATGTTTTACTTGTTTCCTGTGTACTGCTAAAAACACTTTTGAATTTATTTTTGAAGTATAAAAGCATACTGCAGCAGAATACAGGGTAATAGGAATTTCATCTGTATAAAAACACTGGATGTTTGTAATTTTAAACTATTTTCATAAAGAAAAACATGCCAGATCCTAGTCTATATATTTAGGAAAGTCTAGGATAATTGAGTAATGTCAGGTGCATTACCAATGAGAGTGAGTTACGAGAAAAATCTGCTTACATACAAAAATCTGTCTACATACAGACTAAGTTTGGGTAGCTATGTACGAGGAGAGTTATACTGTTTCTAAGAGATGGACTGATTCAATTTGATCCATTTTTTAGACCAGTATGTCTTGGGTTGCCACTTACGTATTAAGGAAATTGATTATCCAGGCAATGTGTCCAGCCAGCAAATTAATTACATGGGTAAGTAACCCCCAGTTCACCTTCCATAGCAGCATACATGCCACCTGTCAAGTGCAAGTGACAAGTGCTCAGCCAAGCAATTATTAAACAAATAAAAAACAAACAAACAAATAAATAAATGCTGTAGTTTGGGATAACTATTCAGATGAGGCATTTCTTTGGATTCTCACCAGTGAATCCAAAGACTGTGGAGCAGGTGGAATGCTTCAGGAAAGGTAATCTAACTGCAAAACCAAACTCAAATTGTTGACCTTGTGTACAAGGAGACTGACATGAGAGAATGCCTAGGATATACTGCTTGGCTATGTGCAAGTTCAGCATAAATAAAAACAGGACACCTTAAGAGTGAAGGTGATCTTTGCAGAAAATGCAAATAGCCTTTCTTATCAGTGAACTTTGCTATGAATTAAAACAAAACTGTGCAGGTGCTTGTGTCCACAGATGACATGAAATAGGGACAGGTAGTCCCATGGGATAAAGGTAGCAAAAAGCCCTACTGCCAGCAGGGCAAAATCATAGAATTTTCTTCAGGTTGGAAGGGATCTTTAAAGGTCATCTGATTCAACTCCATACAGTGAGCAGTTCTTCAACTAGATCAGATTGCTCAGAAGCCTGGCCAACCTGGCATTGACTGTTTCCAGGGATGAGGCTTCTACCACTTCTCTGGGCAACCTGTTCCAGCACCCTCACTGTAAAAATCTTCTTCCTTGTATATGGTCTAAATCTGTCCTGTTTTAGTCTGAAGCTGTTATCCCTTCTCATACCATAACAACTTACAAAAATACTGAGGACCTGTTGGCAATGATACCTGCCAAGACAGCAGAATACCTGCTGGAAACTAAAAAATGTGTGTGATCGGGACCAAAGCAAGTGAGAGTACAGATGCATGCTTGTGTCCAGCAGGGACCCGCACCAGAAGCTGTGGTACTGTCCAGCCCTTGACTGAAGTTGTTCTTTTGCTTTACAGGAGATGTGCCCAGAGCATGTGAGTGTGACGTGTGCACAGGGTTTACAAATGCACCAGAGCTTAAAACCACAGAGGGCTGCTGCTGTAGAAGTATTCACTTAAAGCTTTTGATATCTTAGAGCCCTTACAAGCAGAGGAACTTGACTCTTTTGAAGTTTTGAAGGGGAAAAGTGCATAAATTTAATAGAAAGCAACAATAAAAATAAAGGAAATCTGCTAGAAAGCCAGTCTCTAGCACACTGCCACAGCTGGATTGATACTGGCTTGTAGACAGCTGTATGAAACTGTCAAGGCTTTGCCCAAATGTTCTTTTGATTATCTGGTCCCCTATTTCACTCATGTCAGCCTCCCTGCTGCCTGCAGGAGAGCACTCTAAGTTAGTCAAGAATGTTGGTTTTTAGTGACTCAGGAGATGAGATGGGAGTGAATGACACTGGGAGCCACCTGTAAATGATACCTGGCTATGCTGACTCCTAGCACAGCAGGATGTGGACACTAGAAAACAGTTTGGTGCTTGTGTTTCTTTTCCAAGTCCTGTCCAACTGTGATTTTTTTATTGGTAATTTAGTCTCATCCTCCTACAGCAGGAACTGGAATTGTCCCAGTTTAATTGAATGAGCGAGTGCAGTTAGTGTGCACTCATTTTAGGAAGTCTGCACTCAGGGAAGATTTTCAAGCTACCAGAGATGATAATGGCAAGACTGCTGTCACTTAGACCATGGCAGGGTGCTGAAAGGCAGTGGAAAGCTCTATTCCTGTGTAGATGCTTTTCCAAGGACACTCCTCCTTAGCTGTAATGGAAGATACGCAAGGGAAAGAATTGCCAACGTTGGACAGTGATTTTGATGAGTCATTTAACTCTCCATGTGGTGTAGAATCCCTGCGGAGGAGGGAAGGGGATCAGTGTAAGCAAAGGGAATGGGGAAAAAATGTGTGATGGTGAGGAGGAGGTAGATCACAGTTGCAAAACAGCTGTCTGGAAAGCTTTGTGCTGAGGAGTGTCTTATAGTGCTGCAGTCTCAGAAATATCCATAAACAGGCTGGTGGAACAAGCTAGCAGTCTGTAAGTGGAAGGTGATAAAGGCAAAAGTAATTGGGGAAACAACCATGATCCCTGTTCTTAGAAAAGGCAGATAACCACCTCCATGAAAGAAAAACTCACCCAGACTAAATCAGAGAAGCAACAGGTGAATTTCCATGGGACGAACTCTGTAGGAGGAGGAGGAATCAGCAAATTATCTTTGATACCTTCCAGAAGACATCATGTTTATAGTACAGCACCATCTTCTTTTTGGTGCAAAAAGAGCAGAGACAGTAACAGTTTACATATCTGTGTTAGCAACTCTTCAGTGGCTGAAAAGAATTTTGCAAAGGACAAAAATGTTCCTGAGGATGAGCCTGCATAGTCATTGTGAAGTGAACCAGCAAAACCGCTGAACACACTAAGCCACTGTAAATGAACATGTGAAATGGCGAAGGGAGCTGTGTTTAAGGTGCAGGTGAAAGAAAACATGTGTGCCTTCTAATAGGAAAGGTGAATTAGAAAATAATGAAATGAGAGCAGAGGGCAGAAATACTTTTTATTTCCCTGTTTTCTTTGCTTTTGGTCTTTCTAAAAATGATAAACTATGTCCACATATGTAGCGCTGATAGTATTCACAACAAGGTAGCAAGAAACAAACACAGTAAAGGATCCTAAGGCAAGTGAGATGTCCTCAAGTCAGGCTAGACTGATGAAATTTCTTCTGAGTGCACAGGAGCCAAGAAAAACAATCTCCAAACCATTAACAAGCTTCTTTGAAAACTCCTAGAGGAAGCTTGAAATCCTAGGGGACCAGTAAAAGGCAGACTTGGTATTTGCCTTTAAAAAGGAGGTGGGCAAAGAGTTTATATGCCAGTCAGTGTGATTTCAATTAGGATTAGAATTCCAAATCCTCCTGATAGATTGAAAGAATGGCTTGAAATCAATAAGGTGGGATATATTAAAAGACAGGTGCAAATTACATCTGAGGAAGAAAGAAAGTTGGATTTATGTATACAGATGGTAAATAGCAGCTAAGATGACAGTACTGCAGAAGGAGAATCTGGGGTTGTAGTGGACTACAGATAGAGTGGGATTCATTACCTTCATCCTGTTGCAAGAAAGGGCAAATGTCATTTGCAGCTTCATTAATGGGAATGTCATTTGTAAGACAGAAATAATTACTGTGCTTAGCTGAGAATGTCAGAGTCTCCAGAGGACTACAGCACTGGTCTGGCCCTTCACTCTATAGAAGTCAGGAACACACCGAAGGAAAGGAACAGAGACACAAAAGGTTTAGAAATCCTGGTCTGGTTGAAAGTCAAAAGTTCAATTGCATACAAAAATAATGATAGAGAGGAAAACTATGAGTTATCCTTGTGTCCTATATATGGGTAAAATGAAATGTAACCATCTTGGTTTCTAGCAACGGAAGTTTGGGGTAGGAAGGCTCGCTCACTGCAAGGGCAGGCTGGCCCCGGAGGAAGCTAGCTGTACCCTGCAACCAGAACTACAAACTCCCTGTCAGCTGCCAAGAGCCATGTAGGCAGACACCAGCTGAGGACAGTCACAGTGGGCTTGGTTGCACTACAAGTCACACAGTGGGCTTTGGTGGTCCTTGGTTGCTTTCTCATCAGCCTTGCCATGATGTTAGAGTAGTGTTGGCCATAAGTAACATGTTATTTTCAGAGTAAAAGATTAGCCCTGTTCTCCATGGCCACTTATGCTTCCTCCACCTGCACTTGGGGCACTCCATGGCCGTGTAGCTCATTATCTGAGGGCATGTGCGCTTAGTCTGCATGTGACTGAAGCATCTGCTCGGGCAGGGCAAACATATGGATAGTTGCATTTGGTATATAGAAATTATTTAAGAGATGCCCTGATCTGACATTCTGGAGTTTCAAGTGCTCAAAATTTCCATTAACTTCTGCAAGGGGTGAGGATAAGCATGTAGCACTTCTGCCAACAGCAAGTTGCTGTTCTGAACCTTATACCAAGTATCTATCTGCAAGGGCACCTTTTTGTAGTTGTCACTTACATTATTTTGAATGATTTTAACCGTTAGAGGAGAAAGAAGATTTAGAACAGGTGAAAGAAACGTGTCTTTGATATTCTGCAGAAGGTCTTCTAAGGCTTTTGTCTTATTAGGTTTGTGATATTTCTAGTTGAAAGGCAACACCTTTTTACGTCTTTTCCTCTGTAAGAAGAATGAATTTTAAGGATATATCTGGGATTTCTGCTTCTCAGCACAACTGCCAAATACTCTAATGGATACTCTAATCCTTAATAGAGTTAGATTAATCTAGCAACTACAGTACTGATTCTTCTATATAAAATTGCTGAATTAGATCCAAGAGAGCACAGAAGGTGTTTGCACTGGAAAAGCTGATCAGACATTTTCCCTAATGCCGTCGAGGAGCTGCTGCTCATAGGTGACTAAAAGGGGATGTAAAAGGGTAAAATGAAATGCAGAAGACTGAAGTGGGAGCCATTCCCTCTGCCCTTAATTCAATATGCTGATACTCCAGCTGTGCATCAACTGCAACACTGTCTTTTCTTCCTGTTTCTTACACCAGACTCTCACGTTTCTGGGAGAGAACAAGAACTTCTGTTTTATGTGTGAAGGTAGAAGGATTTCACCTTAAAAATACCAAAGCACATCCACATTTGTGCTGTTTTAACCTCCTTAAGGATTTAGAGGGGAAACGGAAAAAAAAAGGCTCAACCAGCTATATCCCCTGTTCCCAGAAAAATCCATAAAACAATATTGCATCTCAGCTATTTCCTGACTCCTGCAATCTCTCCTAACTACATCCTAAAAGTGCTGTTAGTGCAAAAATAACCAAAGAAGTCTTAAGATGTCTTAAGACAGGAGCTTATACCATTGACATAACCTACAAGCTTGGATGAGTTGTATTTTATTAATATGTTGAGTCAGAGGCAGAGTCCAGTCTCCTCGCAGAGATGCTGCTGAGTGTAAAGTACCACGTTCCAACCAGGAGCTGTTCTGAATAGGTTGTGTCACTGACAGTGATTTCCCTGCCTACACAGACAAATGTAAAGTAAAAATCTTACCAATGACTTTACAAGGCATGAAAGGCACTGAGAGAAATATTTCCTATCTACTTCTCTGGATTATAGAAACTTTTTTACAAATGAGGGCCTGGGGTCAGAAGCTGTGGAATTGGCTGAATATTTAGACTCATTGTTGTGTATTTCTGAGAGTGGTATATTTTTTTCCTATTTAATTTACAACTTACGTTAAACTAGAGTTCTCTGCATGACCACATCTTTCCAATCCAAAATATTACTTATATATGTTCTGGAAAATCATAATTTGTATGATGACTGTCCTTCCTTTTTCACGTGATGCCTGTATATAAGTAAGAGACAGTGCTTGTCTAAACTATGGAAAAAATTTTCATTTCAACTAAAAAGGCAGCTGTGTCACGGGTCCAAAATATAGTTTATCCATACCCTATTAATGCTGTATTAAAGAGGAATTAAGCTGCAAAATACCTGGTAGGAGTTTAAGATTAATCGAGCTTTATGGAGCTATTTTAGTTACACTGCAGTGTAACCATAGCCATATAATTATGATTAAATGGGTTTCAAGTGTTTAAAGACCTAAACAAGTCTGAACCAACTTTTACGTACTCAGATATCCCTGCCTTCTCATATCGTTGTGACAATTTTGCATTGAGCATGTTTTACTAGTACTCATTGTTCATTTATCTTAATTTCCAAAGTAAACGGGATTTTTGTATCGTTTTTGGACAATTCATTATGTAGTCAAAATGCAATCATTCAGGAAGAATACGCTGTATTTTTCCCTGTGAGGTAGAATGAACGTTTCACTTTAAGTGAGAAGCTAAGTATTCAGTTGACAAAGGAGTTAAAGCCAGTGAGTTTAAAATGATATTCTCTTATTTCTAAGCATGTTTAGGGCAAGGCCAATACACCAATAAAGTCCTTGTCTGGAATTGCAGCATGGAAAAGTCTGGAAAGTTTGAAACCCCAAAATACAGGCCTTTGCTAAAGAATGAGTGGTCACCTGAAGTCCTAGGGTCCTGTGGACTTGTTTGCTGAGTTCCTTCCTTCTGTCCTTCTTGAGTCCTTTCTTTACTTGACTGTAAAGTATTATTTTAAAAGGGAAGAGTAAATTCCAAATGTAATTCTATAATTCTATAAGAAATTCTTTATTGTGAGTGGTGAGACACTGGAGCATGTTACCCAGAGAAGTTGTGGATGCCTCATGCTTGGAAGTGTTCAAGGCTGGATGGGGCTTTGAGCAACCTGGACTAGTGGGAGGTGTCCCTGCCCGTGGCAGGGGAGTTGGAACTAGATGATATTTAAGATCCCTTCCAACCCAAAACATTCTATGATTCTATGAAATCAGCTTTTGCAGCAGTATGCCAACAAGTGTAGTTGTACAGCTGCACTGTGACTGTGGATTTCAGACTGTAGTTACATTTTATCTCACGTTTTGGGGATCTGTTCATGTTAGAGCTAGGCCATAATTGCTACTTGGAGCCTGTTTTGCCAGCCAGGTATCTAAATGCTGTCTCCTGCATCAAACCCCCTGAAGTTCAGTGAGGACGTAATTCTAAAAGTCCCATTTTACACTGTGCATTGTACACGTACTGACACAGTGAATAGGGAAAAAAATTTGCATTGCGGATCTTCACAGCAGGGCTATACAAATCCCGCCAGTGTGCTAATCATTTAGATTAGCTGTCCGGTGGGCTTCTTGTACAGTTTCAAGAAAAAGTATGTGAACCTTTTGGAATTTCATGGTATTCTGCATTAATTTGTCATAAAATGTGATCTAACTGTCATCTAAGTCAAGAGTATTGACAAATATAGTGTGCCTGAAATAATAACACAAAACCAATTTGGATCCTCCATGTCTTTATCGAACACACTCATTAAACATTCAGAATGCTAGTGGTAAAAGTAAGTGAACCCTTGAGTTGACCTCAGAAAAGCTAATTGGAGTCAGGTGTTAGCATACCCAGAGTCTTGTTAAGAAAATGAGTTTGTAGGCATGGACTAGAGCTACCTTGACTAATAAAAACCACTCAGACTTTTAGAGTTTGCTCCACACAAGATGTATGCTTACGTGAGCCATGCCTTGCCAAAAAGAGCTTTCAGAGGATCTACAATCAAGAATTGTTGATTTACATAAAGCTGGAAAGGGTTGCAAAATGATTTCAAAGACCTTGGAAATTCACTGGTCTACAGTTAGGCAAATGATCTACGAATGGAGACGCTCTGGGACTGTAGCTACTCTACCAAGAAGTGGGCGCCCAGTGAAAGTGACCTCAAGACCACAATGAAGACTCATAAGTGAGGTAAAGAAACAACCTCGAGTGACAGCCAAAGAGTTGAAGGCATCATTGGAACTGGCTAACATCTGTGTTCATGAGTCTACGGTACGTAAAACATTGAAGAAGCAGGGTGTCTGTGGCAGCACATCATGAAGGAAGTTGCTCCTTACTTCAAAGAACATTGCTACATGCCTGAAATTTGCGAAAGAACACATTGACACTCCACAGTGGTGCTGGCAAAATGCTTTGTTGACTGCTGAAACAAAGATTGAACTATTTGGAAAGAACACACAGCACTACATCTGGTGTAAAAAGGGCATATCGTCGTGAAAACATCATCCCAGCCATAATCTGTGGTGGAAGAAACATCATGATTTGGGCCTGCTTTGCTGCATCAGGACCTGTCCAGCTTGCAGTCATTGAGGGGAAGATGAATTCCCAATGTATAAAAAAATTCTTTAGGATAATGTGAGAATGTCTGCACATCAGCTGAAACTCTGTAGACGTTGGGTCATGTAACAGGGCAATGACCCAAAACACCAGAGCACATCCACAACAGAATGGCTTCAGAAAAACAAAATTCTCCTTTTGGAGTGGCCAAGTCAGAGCCCAGACCTCAACCCAATAAAGATGCTGTGGAATGTCTTGAAGAGAGCCATACACATGAGACGTCCAAAGAATATGACAGAGCTAAAGCAGTTCTGGCAGGAAGAATGGGCTAAAATCCCTCCTGAAGGAGCAGCTCTGATCCACAGCTACAAGAAGCACTTGGTTGAGGTTATTGCTGCCAAGGGGGTGGTCAACCAGTTATTGATTCCAAGGGTTCACTTACTTTCACCACTAACATTTCGAATGTTGAATGAATGTGTTCAGTAAAGACATGGAGGATCAGAATTGGTTTTGTGTTATTTGTCAATATTATATTATATTATATTTGTCAATACTCTTTGACTTAGATGACAGATTACATTTTATGACAAATTATGCAGAATACCATGAAATTGCAAAAAATTTGCATACTTTTTCTTGAAACTATATTTGCATATATGAGACAGGAAACATAAGGGCAGTTTTGAAGTGGAGGAAATGGATCTTCACTTATAACTGATGATAGTGCTATCTGGGTGACCAATTATCTGGATAAATGTTCCTGCCTTCAACAGTATTCTAAAAAAGACACAGATACCATACTGTAATGCATATCTTTATAGTGCTTTTTATATTTAAATATACTTGATGGCATAGGTATTCAGAGTGTACTATATAACGTACTTTTTTTCACTTGCTGTCTGTAGTAACTGGAATCAGGACTGGAAGTAGTATCCTTCTTGACAGCATGAATGTGATCCAAAATCTCGTATAGTAATAGTTCTTGATAAAAGCAGTGACTAGATGAGACAAAAGTATTCTATATCTTGATCTTATAAGCGCAAAAATCTACTTTTTATGGTTCACTATAAGATACAGGTCTTCAGGATCTGTACAAGACTAATACATTTTGTTGAAGTACACAGTCTGTAGAGTCTGATTTGAAAATTTCACTAAAGGCTTTTCTTTGTCAGAGCAAAACTTAGAAGCTTGTGCATTAATTAAAAGCTCTTTTTCCCAGATTATCAGTTCAGTAACTATAGCAGTGAGTGTTTTTTGCTTCTTTTTTTCTTGTATTTGAGATGATATGCAAAGACCTGATTTTGTTATGTGTACTTAACTGTTGGAGAAAAAACAGTGTTCGGAGGTAGAGCTTCCTCTAGATAGTCATAATTTTAAATGTGGTAGGAATTTTAAATGTTTTAAATAATTTTAAACGTGGAGCACTGGCTTTTTGCAATTTACTGACTCTTCTAGCCTGAGACCCCAGTTCTTTAGACAACTGTCATCTGTTCTTGTATGCGTGTCACAGAATGATTCCCTAAAAGCTTTCTATTGATATAAATTGCCTGGGTCATCCCGCTTGCTGACAGCATATGAAGTCCTCCTGGTGTACTGAATAATGATTTAGCAGCTGGATGGAAGACCTGTTTCTCATCTTCTGTCCCTGGTCCTGAGAAAAAGACATTCCTAGTTGCCATAGGTAGAATGTGTAGCTTCTCCTCCCTGTTCTCATTTTAAAAACTATGGGTCTTTTTTACATCTGTGCGTTCTGTGGAGTGCTGCTGTAGATTCTGATGTTTAGTAATGACCCTGAAGATGGCTGCTCAGGTCTTGTGCACAGAATGAGGGATGCGGCCGGCTGGTTCTCACACTGTGCTTCTATTTGTCTGAGCCATGGGTGTTTGCAACGTAACCTCTCTCAACCAGCTCACTTCTCCAAGATTTGAGCTGCAGTTGGTTGTGTACCCATGCGATCTGCTGGATAGTCTTGTCTGACAGAGGACCTAGGAAAGCAGAAAAGTCAAAGCTCTGTGCTGTAGCAGAGAGTGTGCCAGCCAGCAGAGCTCTTCTCACGTTTGACTCTGAGTGTACGCACGGTGTGATGCAAAGCGTAAGGACAGCACAGAATTGAAGTCCAGTAACTGTGTTTACAAAAACCCAGATTGTTTTGCGATTGACAGAATATGAACAAGCATTAGCATGATTTATTTGGAAGGCATTTGACTTGAGGATTGATTTCTCTTAAACCATCACTAATAGCTGCTATTATAGCAACAAATGAGTGCAAAGGACTCCAAGTGCTTTTTTAAAGGAAAAAAAACTTAATGAAGATTGTATGTGGCCATGTGTGCAGCTGGCTTTATGGACGAGTGCATAGACTAGATCTACAGAAAATCTAGTTTTCTAGATTCCAGCTGGTGAATGACTCCAGCTTTTCCAACGTGGATCTAGCAGAACTTCGTCTTGGCACCATAACCTTTTCCTTACAGACGACCCCTGTCATTCACTGTCAGTAGCACTATGATGCCTTGGGAAGGAAAAGCTTGTCTCAGCTCTACACAAACTGTTTTGGGTTTTTTTTTCTTTTTTTCCCCTCCCTGTCTCATATTTGGTGCTTATTTGAGTTGTTTCTCAGAGAAGGACTCAGTACAAAATGTAGAATATACAAGTTACCCTGTGCAGTATATCTGAAAACAGGCAAATTTATGGGGAGGACTTTGCATCTGGTTTAAAATAGAAAAAGTGTTTTTCTGTTTAGGTTTTAAGTAAAGAAGCATTAGTTTTGGAGATTTTGTCTTGTTTCATGATAACAGGGTAAAAAAGGATAGTTTCCTCTTGTCATCTCTAAGACTTCGATGTGTTTTTCTCTGATCAGTTGAGCAAAGTCCGTAAGTATTCAAGCCAAATTTTTCCTCAAGAAGAAAGTAAGTTTATTTTGTGTTTTATAAGAGGTACCAAAAGTGATGCTGCTTTAAATATTGAAATGGCCTGAAAGTGTAAATATTTACATGAACAACTTGAAATCTAGAAACCTAAATGATGTAGTCAGCATGAGGTTTCCTTCTCCTGCTGTGGTGAGACACCAGGGAAGAGGGAGAGCCGTTTGGTCTCTACACTCCTCTAATCCTCTGTTGAAAGTGAGATCATGACTTTTTTTTCTGTTGGGAAATAGACTGAGACCACAGGCTCATTCCATTTCTTATAAATCACTAATTTATTATATAGTAACAACTTTTGGTCTCTCTAATGAGAATTTGCTTTTGGGCAATGTCTGAGCACTGCAAAATATCATATCCCCTTACTAATATTTTGTTTTCCCCTTAATTTGATGCAAATTTCATGTAGAAAAGTGCAATTAGCAGCAAACATGTTTTCTTTTCTTTTTCAACTTCCTGTAGGAGTTCTTCATATTTTCTGCAGAGTTGGGAGAAAAATGTGAAGCAATAAGTGAAAAATTGGTGCATCTGGAAGATCAACTGCAAACTTCTTCCTGCAGAGTTGATGAAGGAGTTATTCATATCCTTTTTTATATATAGATACATATCAATCTGTGTAAGTACATACGTGAAATACTTGCCTTTCAGATTGACATGGAATACTAGTTTTCAGTGTAAATTAAATACATTAAGAAGGGGAGTATTGTCTTGCTGAAGTGGGCACTTTTGCTGTAGCAAGTTTCCATTGTGATCTAATACAGCATTAATTGATTTAAATAGAAGTTATTATATTGTAAACTTTTGTTTGTAATGCTCATGTGAGTAAATACCTAGAACAGCAAAAGCTGCGTGGATGCAAGCATCTATGCCTCTGCATTTCCAGTCGTGATTTAGGTAATTTAAATGCTACTTCATTGACTCAGACTGTGCATATTGTCACATGTAGTTTAAGGGGTTTTTTCCTTTTTAAAAAAATGGGCAATGGATGCATCATGTGGCAGCCTATGTAATTTAATCTGCCTTTAACACTCCAGAGCAAGTAACCAGATGAGACAATGTCCTATAAAGCACCCTTATCTCTTTCTGTGCTTCATCTGTCATTCAGTATCTGGTTGCTTAATCTTTATGAGGCATTTGTATGGGCCATCTATGGAACATTTTTCAAAATTTGAAAGCAGAGAGTATTGTTTCATTTGTAACTTTCATAGAAAAACTATCATAAAAGATATTTTGTTCTTCTAAGAATGGAAAAAGAGAAAAAAAATCACTGAGGCTAAGGAAGATAGACAACTTAGCTTGGTTAGGTTTTAATGAAGAAGAGGTGGCAGGCAACAGAGTAATCATAGAATGGCCTAAGCTGGAAGGGACCTTAGAGATCATTTTAATCCAGCCTCCCTGCCGCCAGGGACGCCACCTCTCGACTAGATCAGGCAACACATGGGGACCAGACGGGAATCGAACCCGTGACCTTAGCGGTGTGAAGAAAGATGAATAAATTCAGGTTGGAGGTATTAGCAGAGGAGCCCTTACAGACACTTGAATGTGAGCTGAGATGATGATGGTCCTGGGAAGGATTCAGTTCCTCCTCAACTGAGGCAGGCAGTCCTGCAGGTAAGAGTTTAGAGACAGGATAGTAAATGGACTGTGTGGAAATACCACTTCATGTTAAGTAATTGGACATCTATTGCCAGCTCATTGCAAAATTCCTGTTTGAGGAACTTGAGTTCTTTGAAGCTATCAAAATGATAAACTTGAAGGAGGTTTGGGAGGGAAGGTGCAGGGAGGGGGTTGCATCAGAGGGGAAAAATGGAGTCACTAATTTGTTACTAGTTCAAATCTTTGTTTTCTAGGCTTTTCAATGTACAGAAAGATTTTTTTATTATTTGTTATGGGACATTTTGCAATATTCTTGTACTTATATAAACAGCATTCATGCTTGGTTCATTTTTGTTTCCCTAATGCTGTTTATGAGCACTCTTTTCAGAGCCCTGTGATGTGTGTGTGCAGAGCGTCCAATTCATTCCTCCCTTACATAAATTTTCTTTTTTCATTGACCCTAATAGAAGAACATTGAGGGTTGGAGTTATGGGTTCTTTGCAGTGGACTTAAGTTCATATTCAAACCAAACAGTCCAGCGTGATCATAATTACAGTTTGCTAGGTAAGGTGAAACAGCTGAAAAACTGCTTTTTTGATTCCCGAAGAAAAGATACTGTGAGTATGTAAAACAGTAGTGTTTATATTTTCTGTGGAACTTGCTTATTTCTTTGTAGCTGTTGAAACTGCGAGTTAGTTGAAAAAAAATATAAAATTTAATCACTGAAACTTTGAGAAGAGGTGTAGATTAGTCTCATTCTAAGCCACGGTTGTCTGATACAGATCTGATTTTCTCTATCAGTGAAATTCAGCTCACGTTATCTAAATACAGAAATGCACGCTGTGTGATATCCTGGCCCTAGCAAGACCATCAGTCACAAAATAAGAAACCATGTTTAAAACATAGGGACGTACAGAGAAGCAGTTCAGCAATTCAGCTACCCCTCATTAACATTCAGTTGCTATTTCAGAGGTAGTCCGTATCAATGTGCATAAAATGGTACCATCTGGTACATGTAATTACTGTGCTATACTTCAAAAAGGCATGAGGAAAATCGCTGCCACAGTGCTACAGGCCTGTAGGTTGGGGGCTTCTTTAAAATAAAAACTGCTCAGTGCCTACGAAATAAACTTTCAGTCATTGGTGACTTGCCTGTATTGCAGGAACTAGCACTGAGATTGGTGCCTCAGTAGATGATTTTGTGATTAGTAGATGGATCTATTTTTTTTGCACAGTAGCTTATTTGGTTTTAAATAAAACAATTTCTTATCCCAAATATTGGACAATTATGCAGCCTTATTAAAACTCTGTAGGATGCTGAGAGCAGGAGCTTAAAGATTTGGAACTGTAATGAAAACAGGATAGATTTTTCAAACTCCTCTTCTCTGGTTATTTTCACCCCCCCCCCCCAAACTGTATTACATACGAGTGTGTTACAAACTGTATTAGGTCAAAAATCTAACTGGGGGCGGCACAGATGTAAATCAGTCCTGTTGTCTGATTATTAAAAGACTTTTAAAGACTCCACTGAGAAAAATAACTTCCTGATGCTCTCGAGCCATTTGCCAATGTTTGGTGTCTGTCTTAACTTTGATTAATAATTGAGTTTGTATTAGAAGAAAAATCCCAGATGTCACTGTTTTTCATTTTGCATTTTGATGGCATAGCGCACTTAAATCAACCATGCTGCTCGTCGTAATTGCCAGCACAACCTGAACAAAGGACAAATCCAGTGATATTTCTTGGCCCTGAGTATAGTCACAGACCCACTTGAGATTCTCATTTATTATCGAAGTCTTTCACAGCAAATATTAAACTGTACTTTTGCATAAATAGCATTAAACAGAGGCGGAGGGGAGAAGAGCTCCTCTGTAGCACTATGACATATTTGCTAAATTTTGTGTAGCATAACCAAATAAACCCGCAGAACATTCAATTATGGTTAATTGTTGGCAAGTGTGTGAAAACAGTCCACGTCATTAATTGGAAAAACCAAAGCATGAGAGGTAACTCATTCCAGTGTCTACAGAGCTGATGAGAGGTGTTACTTTCCTGTCAGTAAAGGCCTGGAATTCCCAATAAAATTAAATAGAGCCTATATTGCAATTTCACAGTCATTTTTGTTCTTAATTAGCAGTCACATTTTGATGGACAATTTGAATGCATTTAGTAATTCCTCCTGGTGAAAATGCTTTTGTTGGAAGAAAACCTGGCTGGACTATTCTAATAAAAGCAACCTCTATTCCTTGCCCTAAAATTGACATTTGAAACTGATATTCTGAAATAGAATTTTGTGCCTAAACATTATCCAGGCCTTGCAGGTCACTTTGCTAACCCTTCACCTTTACCATATGGCAAGCTCTATGCTGCTTTACACCAGCATAGGTTTTCAGCAGAACCAGGAGTGTAGAGTTTAGCCCTGACTGGACTTCACTGAGGACTCTCACTCTGAGTGAACCTGTAAGGAATTTGAAAATCCCACAAGAGTGAGAGGTGGCAATAGTGGTGTATTTGATTTTACTTTGGATGATGGAAGTGTGATCCCTTCCCAAGTGTGCATCACATTGAGAAAATGTGTTCTACTTAAATTGTTCCTGCTGTGATGCAGGTAGGTCAATGTATTTCCACCCATGTGCTGCAACTTCTTTGCCTTCCCTGTTCTGCTGGAGCAAGTGATTTGGAGACAGCTCATACCCAGACCACTGAAGTGATCCATTTTTTCAAAACGTTGAAGTCATTCTGTTGGGGTTTTTTTGCTTAGTAGGCTTTTTGGGGGAATATTCTGGTTTTTACATGGGATGGGCATTAGTTTGTAGAAACACATGCATGGATGTGAGGGAGGGAGACACTAATGGAGGCTAGAAAATGGGAAATTTCTAATCTAGTTTCAGTACCACAGGCACCCCTGTATTTTGTAAAGACATCTGATGAACTTCCAAAGGTTGTTTTCTCTCTCACTTTGAGATTGCACAGATCGCATATAGGAGCAGTAGGGACCTTTTTGGTGTCTTTCTTTTGCTCCCAAGACTGGAGTTCTAAAAGGCCAAACCCCAGGTCATTCCAGGTAAACATTGAATTGTCTTGCCTCTTTGCTGGTACTTCAGCACATAACAAACATACTCCCAGAATTGTTTAGTTGACCTCTTGAGAACATCTGGTCCAACCCCTTGCTTAAGCAGGTTCACCTAGAGCAGGTTGCCCAGGATCATGTCCAGGCAGGTTTTAAATATCTCCAAGGATGGAGACTTGACAACCTCTCCATGCAACATGTTCCATTGTTTAACCACCCTCACATTAAAAAAAAACCCAACCAAACAAGCATTTTCTTATATTCAAATTCAGTTCCCTATTTTGCAATTTTTCTGTTGCTTCTTCTTCTGTCAGTGGACATGAGTGAGAAGAGTCTGGCTCCCTCTTCTTCATTCCCACGCTTCAGCTGTTTATACACATTGGTAAGATCTCAGCTCTCTGAGCATCTTCTCATATGATGGATATTCCAGTACATTAAACCAGCCCTGTGCTGGACTTGCCTCAGTAAGTCCCTATCATTCTTGTACTGTGGAGCCCAGAAGTGGCCCCTGCCCTCCAGATGGGACTTCACCATTGCTGAGGAGAGTGGAAGGATCAACTCTCTCCACCTGCTGGCAATGCTTTTCTCAATCCAGCCCAGGAGGCTGTTGGCCACCTTTGCCACAAGACAGATTGCTGGCCCGTGTTCAGCTTGCTGTCCTCCATGGCCTCAAGGTCCTTTTCTGCAGAGCTACTTTCCAGCTGGCTGGCCTTCCCCTGTGGGGCCTTAGGATAGGAGACACAACGTGCAGTTATGTGGTGGGACATCTTGCTGAGCTGCTGTCTCCAGCTACTGTAATGTTCAGCTGTGAGAAATAAGCAGGATACTTAACCAGGTGAAACAGAAATAATCAGAAAGTGTTTTGAAGATTTAATTTCCTTTTTTTCCACTTTTTGATGTCCAGAATTGCTATTATCCTTCAAAATCCTATAGTCTCAAACCTCAGCTTTGTGGTAGTTCTTCACTGTACCTTCCAAGGCCTTTTGCTCTTAGATTCTGACCTTTCCTATAGGATAGTCGCTGGTTTGTAGTGTCTACCTTTTGTCTCTTTCCCCTAAACATCTGTACTGGAAGAACTCAAGATACATTGATGAGCCATTTATTTTTTCCAGAAAGTAAGTCTACAGTAATTAGAACTGCTTTTTCTGTCCTTGGAAATCACAGACTATGGTGACACTCACGTTTTCTGAGAAGTCAAACAGGTGAAAAGCTTTAACGAGGACAGCATTAGAGCTGCAGCATTGTTGCAGGATATGCATTGCGACTGTGTGAAACTGTTCCCAAGTGTTTTACTGCTTAGGAGACTTTGGAGAGGTTTTGCCAGTTTTTCACGGGAAGACAGCAGGACCAGAAAATGTTCCTGCTTTAAACCTGTTTTGGCTGCTGCCTTTGATGCTGGCTCAATATTTGCAGCACTGGATAGAAAATTTACGTGTGAATGACGCATTTGCTTGTGGACCCATGCAAAACTAAGAATTTTTCATTTTTAAAATGGGTGATGCTGTTTTTCCAGACACAGCCTCTGTATACGGACATGGATTTTATGCTCAGCCACGTATGCCACATATTTTGCCTAGCCATAAATGCTTGTTTGGCAGTTACTAGTCTACAGCTGGATGTGGTATCTTTCTTGTTGCTCCATCTTTCTGTTGGAAAGTTTATTTCCCTGTCTTCTTATTTTTCCTCCATCCTTCAGGATTTCTCATCCAGTGGCAGGGAAATATTTCAATTTTACTTTTTCCTCTCTACCTGAAAAGAGTTTTGTAATTGCTTGGGATATTATAAATAACAGCATGTAATCAGAGACTGTGCATCAGAAGTAATTAAATTTCAGAAGCTTCATGGTGTTCATAAACTGAAGAATTTCTGTTTTACCAGGTAGGCTTTCAGCAGAGCCTCACAATTAAGTTGCAGAGGGGTGGACAATTCAGGACTGCATATAAGAGGATAATAATGTTTCTTACTTCAGAGAAGATGCAAAGCATAATTAATTTCGCCTTGTACAGTGCTTGGAGATTGTGGGATAGAAGGGGTTTTATGTGTACTGCTATTACTTGTAATCAGAGACAGAATCTCTTTAGATTAATAGAGCTGCCCAGAAATTAGAAGTATGCATGAATACTCGTGGTGAACATATTAAAAGTAACACATGGTAGTAAATGTGTGTAAATACATAAAGATGAAATTTTGAAGAACCAATAACAGAAGCTAAAGCAGCTGAAAGGCTTTTTCAAAGACATAACTGTGACTGTTTGAAATAGCAGTAATTTGTAAGCTTTCCTATGGTCCTCTCTAGTCTCAATTTTTCAAAACTAGCAGCTCAGTTTTTACAACCACATAACCTGAGGGTGTCTTTTTTCCCCTTGACATTGCATTGACATCTGGGTCGAATAAAACAACATTTCATAATGGATGAGCTCTGTAAGGGATAAAGCCTGTCCTTGTGCATTATCCTTCCTGTGCGTTGCATTTTTGAAATTGAGTTGTTTCAGTGTCAGCCTGTTTAATATCCCTTGAAGGGAGTTTCTGGCTCTCTCTGACATAATTTGAAGACTTATTGCTAGAAATTAACTTAGTTCTCTCTCTCTTGACCCTCTTCGGTTAGCCTTTTGGGGTCCTTGCCCTTCAGTCATACCAGTACAGGAGGCCCTAGGGCTTGTTCACATAGATGTGGTCATTGGTTTAGAGCTTCAGCAGGCTCTGACTTGTCTCATGCTTGCTTTGCTTTCCACAGAGTGCAAGCTAAGGAAGGGGAGATAGATAAGGTTGGTTGCCTCATTGAGCTACACCCAGTCCTTGCACTGAATTCAACAACGGGTAGTCACACTGACATAGGATTATCAGCAGAGGGGCTCCTGTCTTGATAGTTCAAACCGTCATTCCCTGGAGAGACCAATCATCAGAACGAAAAGCTGTGCTGCCTAGGAAGCTTGGCCACTTAAATCTTGTGCATGTCTCAGCAGCTGCCTCTATCACTGTGCATGTCCTACCTTCAGCTGCCAGTCTGTCCGCTGCTGCACACCTTGTATTCCCGTTGCCACCACCTGACGCCTTCCCTCTGCCACCATGGAGCTGGGGAAAGAGGGAAGTGGAAGGTCTTTTAAGAGTCTGAGCCATTAGCTGTCATTTGCTTCCCGAGTGCCTTGCAGGAAACCTGAATTAGGCAATGGCAAACAAAGAGCAGAAAAACTCTCCTTTCGTAACCAAATGAAGTATTTTTATTGAGTTATCAGATGCTTTTCAGGTGGCCTTTTTCCTTTCAGTGAAAGGCAGCATAATCTTGCTACTGCTAATCTTTTTGCTTTTCAACTTGTTCAAAGCATTTACTGTGGAGCCTCATGGAGTTTTATATTTGTGTTTTCTGTGCTATAATTATACTGATAATTCAGCTAAGATTAAAGCCTTCTGGAAGTAAGTAGAGCAGAAACACTTTCTCTTCTATAAGCTAGTTTTGTTACTTAACTAGATTCCCATCCCGCCTGGCGTAGCGCACATTGCTGAGCTCACTAATGCCACACAAGCTGTGGTCACTTGGCTTGTGTCTCAGTCTGCTCCTGCATCCCTCTCGCCTTCACCTGGGGTCCCATCCACCCTGGTCTGTGTCTCTAGCTTAAAAATTCACCTTCTATCCCTTAGGGAACTGGCAGCTAATGCTGCTGCCTTCATGGTAGAATTCATTCCTCCCTTTCCTTCCCTCCCCTGAGAACAGTATCCCCCCCATCTCCTCCCTCTTTTAAAGTGCTAAATAATGCTACTTGAGAACTTCAGTTTGCCTGGTTTTTCTTTTGAAAGTGAGTGTGAGGAATGTATTAATATTTAATCCAAACAATTTGGAAGAACTTAAAGCTACAATTAGATAGCCATGGCCATCTGTTGTGAGCAGCAGAACAAGAATTTATTTAATAGCTTGGAAGCAGAAAAGGGACTGCCAATCACCTATAGATGTATGCCTTAATAAAGCTCGCACAGTCTCTGCAGAGGGAGATCCAGGTGGTGAAGGAGACGCTCCAGACCATGGTGGTGCAACTTCAGCCAGCCAGGGAGGCAGCAGAAGAAAAGGCTGGAGTCTTCCTCTGTGACAGCTGGTGTCCAGGAAAACAAGACTTGAGGGAATAATGAGCAGAAAGAGCTGGTAGGATGACATGAATTTGCAAAGGGCTGCTCTTAGTAACTGAATACTGTTTTACCAAGCCTCAGGGATCTCTTCTCTCCCTGCATAACTAATAACTAAATCAATTATGGAGAAACAGAGCCTGGAGGTCTATCATCAGAAGTATTCTACACAGGCTCACACATTTTGGCACAGATTGGGAAACAGCTTTCAGAGCAAAGCAGCCCCTGTAAATGTGTAGATTACAAATTGATACATTTCAAGTGAATCTGCAAAGTTGCCTTTAATGTCAGTGAAATGTTCTCCTTGAAGACTTGTAAACAGTATCTGTCTTCCTTACTCATGGATTTTTTCCCTTCAGTTTAAAAATGTAGTGTCAAAGCTGGAACAGCTAGTATTTCTTGAAAAATGGCTGTAAGAATAATAAGAAGTTTTTTTTCTCTTTGGCTTTGACAGCTTTCTTACACTGAATGTATTTGCACATTCCTGCCAATAATTAAATCAATAGGATGAAATTCAAGCTAACTGAGCTCTTTCAACTGAAATTTGGGCCTCGTTTACTCTGTGGTATTGAGTCCAGTGGAGGTAACTAACAACAGCCCCTATAGCAGTAGTTAAACTCACTTCATTTAGATACTGTAAAAAATTGCTTTGGTATTACAGGGGTTGTAATGCACAAAAAAATTACTATGTTGGTGATTTGCTTTCCTAATGTTTAAGATATTCTATGAACAATAAGTCATTTAAGTCTTCTTGTGAAGTTTATTACAACTATTATATTACTTTGATCTTTCTTATAAACTTCAGAAAGACCTGCAGATTTTTTTTTGCAATAGACATGTATAAAAGCAATACTCAGCTGAAGCCAATATAAATGACCTATATTTAGACCATTGTTCAAAACAGTTAATGTCTTTTGGATACTAATACATCTCTGATGGCACAAAAAAAAAATTAAAAAATCTCTCATGTGTTGCAGAGGGAAAATTTAAAAAAAAAAAAACGCCCAAACTGTGGGGGTTTTAAGCCAACTGGTGAAGACAATGTATTGCAACTCAGTACTGAACTTTTTTATGCTGTTTTTCTGACATATTTAGAATTACTTTTTTCTCCTGCTACTTTAATTACTCATTTTATAACCACATTAGGAAGGTTTTAGCAAATTTTGAAGGTCGTTGGACTACTAGCCCACTAAGATTGCATTCATTTTCTTTGTGTGTTTTTAATACTAGTTGAAACTTTAACTTCTACCTCAACATTAAGTACATAAGGAGAGAGGAAAAACAAAAATGTGCTAGGCAGCTGAGACATAGAACAAGAATATAATTACATCCAGGAGTATATGGTTGTCAAACCAGAGGAGCAGAGCCCAGGTGGTTTCTGTAATCATCAGACCTTCAGGGTGGAATTACAACCCTGTAATTCAGAACACGGTTGACTTTTCTCATTGTGCAATACATGGGCCAGCATCCGTGTTGTGGTAAAGGCTCCTGGATCTTCACCTTGCGTGGACTCGCTGCTCAGTTCCCAAACCCAGTCTCAAATGGAGATAACTTGTTGCTCTGCTGCTACTCTGTTTGACAAGTTGCTTTCTCCAAGCTCTTCTGGACAGTCCCTGTTCACTATCTACCTCCCCATAGAAGATTTGGCACTTTCTGAAACTCCCCTGGACAGATGAGCTAAGTATTTGTCTCAAGCTCATGGCAGCCTGACAAGCACACATGGCAAGCACAGGTCACCAGCCTGCAGCACCCTCACATTCAGCCTGTGCACAGGACCAGCTTCCCTGGGAAAAAACTTGTCTAGGCACACATAGCCTGACTGCCAGAAAACCCATGTGAGTTCAGGTAAACAGAAGAGAAAGCACACTGACAAGATAGATCTCTTACAGCTGTTTCCTTAAGACCTGTAGAAGCTCCTTGTGGGTTAACACCACAGAGGGCTGAGTTTCCAGCAATCAGCATTTATGTAGAACAATGGGAATACTCCCAAAGATGATGGCCAGTACACTTAAGGTTGCATGACCCTCCCCCTCTCCTCCCTGACAATGAGTGGGGCCTGGAGTTTTCTTTTTTGAAGCTGTAGTGCCTGCAATGTAAGTAGTTGGTGGGCCCAGCAAGTGCCTTAGAGCCTGGCTCAGCCACAGCTGAAGTGTGAAGTCTGCCTCCTTGCAGCAGCAAGGGCTCAGCAACAGGGATAGTAACCTACCATCACAGAGGCAGGAGAACAGCACCCTCATTCTCACTAGTAAGGTCTCCTGAAGACATTCCCATGTGTGGCTTTTGTGTTTCACAGCTTCAGAGCATCACTGCATTTTAATAAAAACTGAACTTAAGCAACCACTCTAATAGGACACTGATCTCCTGAGGAGAAGGGAAACAATCAGTCATCATTCATGTCATATTTGTATCTGTTAACATTTGTTTTATATACGGTGTGGACTACTGCTTCTTTAATTTATTATTCCACTAACTTCACTGTTTGTTGTGGGAAGTTAGAGCCAGTAATCGTTCCTTTTCTCAGATGTGCTGAAAAATACGCATACTAAAAGAAAACTCTCAAAACTATGCAATGTATGAGCTGCCTTTTATCTATGGATAAAAAAACTTTCAAATAAAGAGAGGTATGTTTTTAACTAGCACAGTGTCTGTTTGCATTCTATGCCATGTACAAGATTCTATAAATTTCATCCTGGTGGAGGGGGGTGGATGGGAAGGGGAGGAGAGGAAAGGAGAAACCATGTGTGTGACTGTTACTATTCTGTCAACAGCAGTGATTCCTCTGCTTGTGAAATTCTATAATGCCTTCTGGGAACAGTCTAAAGACACATTCAAGGCTAGAGTCTCACAGCAAAATGTAGCTATATTCAGTATGAAATGGTGCAAAAGATCACGGAGTGTACTACACAGACTAGTACAACATGCATGCATGTCCTGGCTTGACTCAAACAGTCTTGGTGTGCAACTGAGTCCTTTGTGCCTGTCCTCTCTCTGTTCCTCATCCTTGAAGAAGCATGGAGGGAAGGAAAGCATGATTCTGCACTGGCAATATCTGAGGTCAAAGTCATGTTTTCACCCTCATTGCCCTGCTGAGAGAGTGCCTGTGGGGTACCACTTTCACACACACATGCTACGACTGTCACCTCTACCACCTGCAAACTCACCCAAAATAATCCCTTTTCCTGCCTGGAATGTGCACTCTTCCTGTTTAAAACCCCAGCCCTCAAAGGTTTGAAGAGAGGCAAAGAGGCTCTGTGTGTAGAAACCTGTGGCTCAACAATGGAATTGTAGACTCATTTAGATTGGAAAACACTCTTAAATTCATCATATCCAACTGTTAACCTGACACTGCCACATCTACCACTAAACCATGTCCCTAAACATGACATCTACACATCTTTATCTCCAGGGATGGTGACTCCACCCGTTCCCTGGACAGTCTGTTTCAAAGCCTGACGATCCTTTCTGTGAAAAAATTTTGCCTAATATCCAATCTAAACCCTCTTCTGGCGCAACTTGAGGCCATTTCCACTTCTCCCAAGTAACAAGCAATAGTACAAGAGACCAACCCTCACCTCACTAGACCTTCCTTTCAGGTAGTTGTAGAGACGGATAAGGTCTCAGCCTCCTTTTCTCCAGGCTGAACAACCCCAGTTCCCTCCCCATAAGACGAGGAAGCATCTCACCTTGAGCAGTTCATTGCACATGCTTTGGAGAAGAAGATAGTTGTGTTCAATACACACTCCACCCCACCAGGTACAAAAATATTCTCAAGGGACTAAAGAAGAAAGCAAGAAGGAGCCAGCACCCTAAAGGGTGTTTAACTTCAGTCTAATATTTCTTTTCGCAATCAATTAGCTAATCCGTTCTTTCTAAAGCATGACAGCTCAGGCTTTTGCTATCATTACTTGTTAAATCAAGATAAGCACATCTTTTCTAGAGCACTGGAGAAAGCGATTCAATAATGGGCCCCAGACAGGCACTCGTGCTGGAGAGAGCTCCAGGGTGAGATTAGAATAATCTTCATGTATCCTCTTAGTTTTCAATCCTATTAAAAAATGAGACTGGGACCAAGAGATTTTTTAGTCTCAGAGATTAACATGCTACAAAGAAGCTCTAAAATATTATGCACACATGAATATTTTTTTTGCACTATTAAGGAAGCTAATACAAGTTTCTAGAGAGAAATTAAAAAAAAAAAAAGGAAAGAAAGAAAGAAGGGCCTGTGAATATCAGAGATCCTCTCTGAACCTGAAAAGCAGCCAAGTCAGAAGCCACAATAAAACATTTCCCTCAAATTTCTAATAAAAGCTTGAATATGAGGCCTGGGAAAAGAGCATCTGGGGTTAAGTAAGTAAGGAAATGTCCAAGTTCTTCACATGCATGGTATTCAGTCACTCCTTGTTTTGTTGTCTGGAAGAGTAGTGTCTTTGGAAGGGGACAGTGAGGCATTGTAAAGACATGCAAAGTCAAAACATCACCAGTCTGTTTGCTCATATAATCACCTGCAAAGTTGAACAAGGGATTTATAATAATAAGCAGCCATACAGGAATACTAAGTGGAGAAAGGAGAGATATTAAAATAATCAGAGTAACAGTAAAGAGACACATGATAGATCTCTCTGGAAAAACAGAAAATTAAGAGACCTTTCCACAGTGACAATCTATTTTTACAAGGGAAAGAAAACCTCAACTATATTACTTTTCTGATAAAAAAGACTATGAAGCACCATAGGAAGCCTCTTTGGGTTATCTTGCCAAGTAGGTTCAGCATTTTAAGTATCAGCTCAACAGCAAAAACTGTGCCCACTCTTAGGCTTCCCTGTAGGAGCAGCCTCAATGCAAGACTCTGGAGCAGCAGCCTGGAGCCGGGCACAGCTCTGCGTTTGGGAGCTCCTCTGGGACTGTACTGGGAGTTCACGTCACAGGGGTAGGGTTAGATACCAAGGCCAAGCTGCTCCACTCCCTTGGGCCTGAGGTGGTGATAGGGATACATCCATCTTACTATTCTGTGCCCTTTCAGAAACTTCATTTTCTTTTTCCTGCTGTTTTTTTTCTTTAAAATGTATTTTCAGACAGTTTCTCATGCATCCTCTATGAGCTGAAATTTGAAAGGACCAGGATTGTTTAATTTCTCCTGGCTCAAAAACAGTAAGGTCAAGCAATGAGACCCGTTTCTTCTCAGCTATTGACTTCAGATGAGTTTGGATGACAACATACTTCTTTACCTTCAGTAATGAGTTCCCAGAGCAACAGCTGACTGGTTAACCAGGATATTTCCCCAACTTAGATGAACAACACTGAGTAGCAAGAACATGGCATTGCCACCCCCACATGGCCCTGACAAGACTTTGAGCACTGCTAACTCCTCTGCCCCCACAAAATAAAAGTGGACAAGGCTTCAGGTACAAGAATTGTTGGGGATCGGGAGAAATGTAACTTCCATGCAGGAGAAGGCCACCAGCAAAACTCAGTATAAATGACATGGCCAACTGAAAACCAAAAGGTGACCTGCTCAAGTCCTTTGGTATTTACACAGAGAAAGATTCCCACTGCCTACTGGCTGATTCATCTAGCACAATCCTCCACAACAAAAAAGACAGGAAATTTCTAGCAGGGAAGTATTTGACCAAGTGTCTCAAAGTTAAAGAAAGCTTGGCATTCCCCTCCTGCCTCTCCCCTCAAAATTGCGGAGAAAGCCCTCCTGGATCACAGATGTAATGCATTTGATTTGTAAAACACCACAGCGCAGGTTCACACAGCCTGCATGATGCATATGATGCTGAAGAATAATCACAGTGCTTTACTTTAAATACAAGCATTTTCCTTAATGGCTTAAAAAAATTATAAAAGAAAAAAAAAGGCACCAAAATAAGAAATGCTCTGATAGCTGCAGAGGTGGAGTTGGAAGACAGGGCAGCTGGGT
Source organism: Apaloderma vittatum (assembly GCF_000703405.1). Classification (NCBI taxonomy): domain Eukaryota; kingdom Metazoa; phylum Chordata; class Aves; order Trogoniformes; family Trogonidae; genus Apaloderma; species Apaloderma vittatum. The sequence goes on along the minus strand of NW_009728002.1, from coordinate 22,223 downwards.
GTCTGCAAGATGTGAAAGCCTATCTACCTACTCTCTGATCTTGACCTTAGCTCAAAAGGGCAAGTGAAACCAAACGTTAAGGAAGGCCTTATTGTAAATCTTTCCTGGCATGCCAAGACTGAAGCTATTATAAAATAGTTCAGAGTCTGACTAGGAAGGAGCCTAGGGTTTTGAACTGAAGTTTCTCTCTCCCAGGGGTGGTCAAGTGAAATGGGGCAGGGGACACATTTCACAGTGCAGCACCAGGCAGGACAGGCTGACGCTGGCCCTGGACATGGTTCCCAGGGAGCTGAGGCAGCTCTGCAGCACTCGCACTGCACTGCAGCCTGAGTGGCAGCACAGCCACCTGCACCTCTGCAAAAAGAGAGAAACCCAAAAGAAACCCAACCAGCACCGCAGCCATCAGGCACTGCTTGTCTTGGCTCATGATGCTGGCTTTTGATCAACCTGTTGCCGCTTGGTTTCATTAAATGAGAAGGAAAAGGTGGAAAGAGCACCCTGCCTCTCACAGCCATACGTGATTTGTCATTATTAATTTTCTATAATGGGCTGTAGCAAGCCAAGCCAGTCTCTCTCCATTAATTCCAACAGGAAACATTTCTTCTGTCTTCCCATCAAGTGCCCCAAATTCTTTGAGTGAATATGTGCTACAGCTATACCAACCCCCCAACTCTCCTTGAAACTTCTTCCTAGCATCATGAACAGAAAGCAGCAACACAGAGCAACTCTTCTAGCACAGTAAGACTGCCTGGTTATGACACAGGAACAGTAAGGCTTCACCAGCTTTATTTCCTTCTTTCTACTGTGCATGTTTTTTAGTATCTTGAATTAAAAATGTAATATTGATTGGTTCTGCTTAAATGTCAATGCTTAATAATCCTATTAAAGATCTTCTGTAGTGAAAAAAAAAAATGAAGCAGCAATGTTGTCTCCTGAAACAAATAAGTCACCAGGCCTGTTTAATGTCTTCTCTTCTGCAGCCCTAGTTCTCAGGCTTTAGAAAGTTCTTCCCAGAAGATGTATTATTGAGGCCAGAGGGACAATTGTTCAGGGATTTCTTTATTCACTTTCCCTATAAATTGGTAACAGAGCATGCTTATCTTTCACAAAAATATATTAGTAAGCTACAAGTTCTGTCTCTAAAACTGTTAATGGTTACTAGACCATTTTTTATGAGAGGTGGTATTTAGCTCTAGGAGTTGAATCAATAAGAGCAAATAATCCCCACTCCTATGTCCAGACAGTTCTCCACAAAGACTTAAGCAAAGTGGCTGATATCTCATGCTCAGGAGCTCCCAGGGTGATTATCCTTCTCTCCAGTCAATCCGCCCCTACATAAAGGCTGAGATAGACACATGTGATCCACATTCATCCCTTTAACATATGGCTTATGCATTTCCTGAACGGCACACAGCTTTGGAAGAAAGGAACAGACTTCATACTGGAATTCAAGGACTTTTTCCCCACTGATAAGCATCTTTTCGTTTCAGCTCTACTCTCTGATCTCCCTGCACAGCATTCTGCCTCCGCCGTGAGCTCTGGGACACGGCTGGTCATGGCAGTCCTCATCCCTGCACCCCACAGGAGTGTGTGGGCGTGCACACGCCTCTTCACACACACGCTCAGGCCAAGGCAAGAAACCAAGGCCAGATGCTTCACCCTGACTCCTTTGAGTCAAAGTCTGCTCAGAGCCTGATCCTCAGGGGAGGAGGCATACCTGTCAGGGACTATGGATTGCCAGAGGTCAGCTCAGAGAAAGCTGTTTTCAGCCAAGTCTTGCACACATCTGCCTCTTCAGTGGCTGAGGCCAGCCAGGCACAGAGCAGAGTCATTTGTCTCTATCCACACGTTCAAAGTGTCTACAGATCTCCCTATCACTACAAAACCACTGACAAACCACTACCAGATAGGCAAGAAAGGTTGGTTCCGCTGGTTGAAGCAGGTGAAGGAAGGTATGTTTTGGGCAGGTAGGGGCTCACTGTGCTGGTTCCCCCAGAGGAGAAAGAGCTATGTGATCCTGCCAGCACTGGTCTGAGGTACTGACCTCAGACTTTCACTGGGGCTTGTCAGTTGCAATAGTACATTCATACACTTTTTCTCCCAGCTTTGCAAGGCCAAGGCAAAGTCATCTGCCTAGAGATACAAAATCAAACTCAAGAGTCAGGGGTAGTCTGGTTCTCCATCTGTCCCTCCCAAAGCTTGTCTGTGTGATCACAGGCTTCCTGTACCTCACTGTACCAAGTTTTGCTAGAATTAATTTATCAGTCCTGGATGATTATTGGGTAGCTCAGTTACTAGCTGTGGAGGACTTCAGGGAAACAGTAGAGAGGGAATCTCTCATATACCTGATAGGCAAAACTCCAAGCTATCCCTAAATAGTTAGTAGTGCTGCCTAGTGCTACCTTCACTGAAGAGAGGAGAAAGGATGGAGGTCCCTGCCTCTCAGGGCTTTTAACCACATCAGTGATTTTAAGGATTTAAACCTGAGTCCCTTGTAAATTTTACCAAATACACTTAACTATAAAAGCCCTGCATACTGTCCAGGCTGAGCTTTCTAGTCAGTCTGGCTTCACTAATCTAGGATGAAATCCACATGCCCTTCTGCTCTTGCCAAGCTCACTCATCAATTAGCAATCAAGTCTCCTGGCCAGTCTGTGGAAACCCCCTATGCAAGAACACACTGTACACTTGGCACGGGATGTTCATTGAACTATTTTTTTTTTCTGTACATCTCTCCTAACTTTGGACACCAGTTTGATTTGAAAATGCCTACAGTGCTTCAATGAGGTTTGAGGTAATCGAAAAAGAATCATGGTCAGCTGCAGTCAGTCAGGAATTTGTGTAACTCTGGGGTGATGAAGATGAAATTAAGCGCTTAAGACATCCTCCATCCTCAGACTTTCTGTGACTACACAAACCACAAAATTCAACACCCATTAGAGGTCAAGTCTTTCCTCATGACTTGGTGACAAGATTTTAATAATATGCTCTTGAAACTCTCTGTCACAGAATCCAGCTTAATTCTCACCCTAGGTGAAGAAGTTTTCTTCACAGGAGCCTCAGGTACATCAAGTGCCAGTACTTCAAGCCCCAGCTGCTGGCCAGGAGGTTATGGTGTTAGCACCAGGTCTCTCCAAGCAGTGGAGCAACTTCCTCAGTGCCATTTCTGGATAAAAGGAGGACTTGACAACTTCTACTACTGCTCATGTGGAGGAACAGTGTTGCTCTGCATCTAGGGGGAACCCAAACTAAGCTATCACAGTCACCACTCACATGTGTGAGACCAGCAAGCCTTGGCCACTCCCCAAAAGCCTGATGCTGATATTAATCTGCTTTTTCCGCCTGCTGATGCCTTCTGGAGACCGTGCCTCATTCAGTTTCCCTTTGCAGATGTACAATCTCTGTGGCAGGGGACATGGTATAAGAATTTATATCAACGGATGTTGAAGGGAAAGCTTCACTGACACCTCAATACCTACATTCCCAACCCACTCTCTCCCAGACTGAATGCTGAGTCTTGAATCGGAACCCACCTGCCCTTCCAGCCCTGGTAAACAAACAGACATCCTTCAAATGTAAGGGGCAGGGAGGGGAGAAAGCCCAGAAAGCATATTGCTCTGTTGAGAGTCTCAGGTCTGCCAAGTGTTCCCTGCCACTTTTAATCACAATTCAAAGTAATCCTTTAAGAGGCTTTGCTGGAGAGAACATTACAGCATGTGGGATCATGTAGAGTTCTCCAAGGGGAGTCACAAAGTGCTACCAGGTGAAAAACTGAGGCAAGAGGCGTGCCACTGACATGGCTTTCAAATTCTGCTCTTAAAATGTTAGGGAAACCTGAGATTAGACAGATATTCACAGAGGATTCTTGTAACAGCAGCCAGTAAGTGCATTTCGTTTCTGAATTGCATCTTTACAAGCAGCGATGACCAAAACATAAGCACAAGGAATAACTTACTGCCCCTTTTGGGGTAATATCTGAGCTGCTTAAGAAAAGCTTGATCTAAGGTGACAAGATAAAGAGCTCCGAAATCTGAAACACATGCCTACAGCATCTCTACACTGCTTGGGCTTCTCTTGTGTCTCTCTCCCTTTGAAACTGGTGTAAGACAGTCCTCTCTCAGTTCATCTGTTTCGTGCTTATAAAATAACAGGAATTACAACATGTGTCACTGAAGCTTTGCACCAGAAGGTAGCACTGCAGAAGTAAAGTGCGAGCCTGTTTCTTCCAGCTCAGGGACAGATGTGAAGCTTTCAGAGTGTGATAGAAACTTGCTGTTCTTGCAATAAACAGAAAACAGACTCAGGCCAGACACTTCAGAGTTTCTACAAATCACCCACAAATTTGATGTTTTTCATTCAGTGAAGCAGGAGATGCAAAAGAGGTCCCTTTCAAAGGGCAAAATTCATCATGGGTCCCCCTGTGTAAGGCCTTGTAAGACCTCAGAGTCCATCATGAACTTTGAGGTGGCAGCACTGTTATCATTGGATGCATTAAGGAGAATACTACCTTCGATTTTTTTATTTCATTTTCATCCAAAAAATATCATCAAAATTTTACCTCAGCTAAAACAAACTCCCTTTTGTAAAGGGCATGGGAACAATTCTAACGTAATGGTGTTGGAAAGCCCTTTAAAAAAAATAAATACAGTACTCATCTTTAGTCATGATAAGAGAATAAAATATAATTAAGCAGTGCTAAAGATAGTTTGTTAAGAACAAGGTATTTATTTTTCAAAAGAGGATCTGTCTTTAGCCATCTCTAATTAATATTGACAGCCACAAATGGGTACAGCCCCATCTGCTCAATAGCCCTATCATAACAGAAGTGATTGCATATTTGTATGTAATGCCTGCCCATTCTGGTCCACAGGATGAGTCACTAGCACATCACTGTGTCAAGAGCAAGACAGTGTAGAAGGTGGTGTATGTCCCATTCCTTGTGTTATGTGGATTAACAAAAAAAAAGTCCTAATGAAAAAGGAGGTGAGGTAAGAAGTTCAGCCTCCATCTCTTCACACACCTGAAGTGAGCAGCAATATTATCCATGCCAGCCTATTTTGTGTGGAACAGATTTTGAGCTATATGCCAAACCAAAAGACAGTACTTTCTTTCTCCCTCACAGGATCTACAGTCTTGCAAACCTGACATAAAATTGCCTACTTCATCTGGGTTCATCCATGTCTCATCCATGTTCAATGACCGAGAGATAAAAACTTGTGTCTAAGTGTGGAGCTAATCCAGGGAAACAAGGGTCCCCCCATCATTTTCCTGGTCTGCACAGGCAGCTCTTGCTGAAAGGGTTTCCTGCACCGACCACTTATTTCTGTTCTGCACCTCGCTTTAGAGACACCTTTTTCACCCCCTGCATAGCCTCTAGCCCAGTTGATAATAATATTCACTTGCAAGCAGAACTTGCTCCCTCAAAGGCAGCAAAGAAACCCTCCTCCATGCCACCCACTCAGGGGCAGGAGTAAGGAGCTCACTGTTTCCACTACTGGCTCTCATCAGCTTCACACCAAGAGAGGGAGAGATCATCCCACCACTGACCCACCAAAACCAAAAGAAGCGAATGTAGAGGTCAGCAAACATCAGCTCACAGACAGCTGCACCATTTTTTGTGCAGCAATCAGGGCACAGAATATCTAGATTTGAGCAAAATAATCAGGACTGGCTGGCAGACCCCATGATTGCCTCTTTGGAGGGCATGATATCCTCGGTTAGCCCTCAAGGTCGTTTCTTCCTTCCCCATCTCTCAGCCCTTTGGTACTACTCATTCCTACCTGTATACATAAGAGCCTGCTGTCATCATGACATGGACTAATTAACCAAATCTGACACAGTAATTAGCTAGGAAATGTAGGTCTACATTTTCTTATTTAACACATAAATGCTGTGGTTCTTGCACGAGAGAAGCTTCAGAGAGTGGCCAGGCACACCGTGGGCAGCCCCGCTGCTGCTGCACTGCAGCTTGTCCCCTTTGCACTGCTCCATGGGGCTGTGCACCCAGTGACAGTGTGCTCCGTGTCTGGAGATTCAAAGGGGCATGGCAGGACCAAGGGAAAGTCTGTATCTTCCTCAGAAATCACTTCACCAGCATATCCCAGACGTCCTACTGAGTCAGATCACTTTGTACAAGAGCTCTGGCATGTCCAATATCTGCATCAGATGATGCTTAACCAGTTTAAAAGTAGCTCTGTGAGAGCCACAGAGTCTATGAGCCAATTTTGACTCAGTAGCCACGTCACAGGGGGTGGTGCCAAGTAGTTTGTAGACAAGGACTGACAGCTCTATTGAGCCCCACTGAACAGGATGCACATCCCCAGGAGTGCTGGCAAAGCAGCATTTCACATGCGATTTTGAACTGCAGATATCAGTTCACTCTGCAAATGTTACCAAGTTTTAAATACCAAATGCTCTGCATGAACACGGTATTTCTCCTCACTTCCCCTGCCCCCAGACTCCTCATCCTCAGGACCATATCATCCTCCTCTCTATTTCCAGCTTGCAGACTTTTGATGAAGTTCCAGTACTTCTCTTAACTCTCTGGTCAGCAGTGGAGAGGTAATACTGAGGAATAGACACAATCTTCCACCCAGTGCAAATGCACTGTGTGATTAAAATTGAGGGAATGTTTTATTTTCGGAAGGTATTTCTAAACTTTATCAGGACAGAGAATCTCAGAGCAAACCAGGACCAAAAGACCAGTACACACCCTAATACCCATCAGGTCAGATACTCTGAATTGGGAAGTGTGGCTGCTAGGAGGCCATTAAGCACTAGACATGTCCAGCCACAGTTCTGCTAAGCCAAGGGCAGGGCTGGCTGTCTGTATCCCTGTGCTGGGTGTCTGATGCATGAGCCACCGTAGATACATCTGTCTCTCCCCACCTCCCATACACCTAATAAACGGCAATTTACAAAGTGGAACAAAGTCTGGCTGTGCTTTGTATGAGCTCCCAATTTCTGGCCTAACAAAGGACCTTTGGAGAGCCTGGAGAAGGTACTGAGGGCCTGTCCACTTTTGGAGAGGAACGCACAAAGGTTGCTGGAAGAAATCCTGTTATTTGCCTCTATGAGTCACAGAATGGCTTGAGTTGGAAGGGACCTTAAAGATCATCTAGTTCTACCTCCCCTGCCATGGGCAGGGATGCCTCCCATTAGACAAGGTGATGAAGATGCCTCCATCTCATAGCAGATGGCAGCATCACACGCTGAAGCACTTTTAAAAGTGCATTTTCTGCTCCAGGAAGCAGTCATATCAGGTTAGCAGTTCACAAGCACACTGGGAGTTCAGAAATTCGTTTACTGCTGTTCCAACACTTCCCAAATGGCATTTCTGAGCCCTGCTGCCCCTCCATGACTATATTGCTATTTCTCTGCCCCTGGTAGCTGGAAGATGTGTTTTCTTCCCAAACACAGACTTCTACAAACACATAAATTTTCAGAAAGACTCTGCAAGATGGGTTACTCCATAGCACAACTCATCTGCCTTGCCTAGTTTTGTACATCTTAAAAAATGCAAATTTAATAGAGCCAAGGTTCAATAAGTTATGGCTGCAGAATCCACAGGAACATGACCTCCACAGGCTGGCTTCAGTCCACATTAGTGATGCAAGCTCTATAACACAATAATCCAGACAAATATTGAACTGATGTTATCAGCTGATGTTATCTCACTGCTGTTCTCCAGTTAAGCACGAAGTGTTCAATATCTCAGGTGTTAGATATTCCTATCACAAGCCTCTCCAGCATCCTCAGCTTCAGGAGTTATGGAGGATGCTCAACAGCTAAGTGGAAGTGTCAGTTACTTTAACCTATGCCCTGAATCCTTGAGGTTGAGGATTTTAAAATTTATCTTCCAGTCCCATTTAACAATGTATAAGGTGTTCTAACTTGGACACAACCTCCTTTGAGTACAGGTTGCAGGTGATTATTTAAGTAGTCACATTCCTCAATGGCCTCTGTAGTTTTTAAAGGCTTGGAAGAGCACATGAAATAGCATTTCCTCTGTCCCAGCAGAGACATTAGCAAGATAAGTCAGATAAAATGTTTTTTAAAATTACCGTCAGAGATATCTGAGCAATTGCCAAGGCTAAGAGGGAGAGCTAGGATTCAAATGGTGAAACGCCAGCTGCACCATCCCCTGTAGGGACTGAGACCCTGAAATTGCAGTGTTAAGCTGGAGAAGAAGAAATGTGAGAAGTCAAATAGATGAAGCTGGAGTGAGTTTATTTTCAAAAATGAGCAATGTAAACCGTGATCTGTGATTTTAAGATTGCTTGCATTTGCATAACCAACACCACAGTAAGAAAATATGAACACACAAGTAAATTCCTGGATTATATTTAGATAAACCCTGATTATGCTGTCCCTTAAGGCAAGTTTAAAGGATGGTGAGGTTTTCCTGCCTCCTAAAAGTGCAACTGAGACTACACTCCCAAAAAGACAGCGGAAAATTGCCATGACCAATGAAAACCGAAACTGTGGGAGGGCAGCAACACCTTACTAGGAATGTCCTACTAGGGTTAAGAAAAAAAGCCACAAAACATGTAGTAGCACATCACAAACCAATGTCTGATAATTCTGTGTTTCTCTAGCTCAACATGTCCAAGTCTCATGGGTTACAAATTCAGGGATTAATATAATCCCTACAAATGTAATTACAGGTCTTTATGGCTCTGAGCAAGCTCTGCATACTGGCTATGTGCAGAATTACAAGTACTTCTCTAATCTCATTTTCTGATCGTTTTTTTTCTTCCCCAAAAGTGCATCACCAAGTCCTCCTTCATCCAGGCTGAAGTTTGATGCTTTTGTTCTGTCAGGATTGAAGACTATATGCTGCCCAACACAGAAGCTTATTTTTCTTACTTCTTCCTCCACATCCCATTTAGTCCACATGGCCACAAGAAAACACTCAGGGCAGAGGCCGGGCAATGAAGTCTGTTACACCAGTCAGATTTAACTGGGCTTGCCCCAGTCTTAGCACAACTCGGTAAAGGCTAAGCACCATCTATGGATATGACTGGCAAGACGTAGACATTGGGGCTGCTATCATAACAGAAGTGGCTGTAGCTGGCCCACGCCAGCAGGCTGTACAGGGCAGAAGGACAGATCCTACCCTCCCACCTCAAATGCCTTGTGGGAGGGCTAGCTCAAGGTACCGCAAACACGAGAACATGGGCACAGAAGAGTAAGCATCCCCCTCCTCTTCTGCAGTCAGGGAGGAAAGGGACTAATCTTCTCCCTGGAGTGTGTCGTCATCTGAAACACCTTCTGGTGGCCAGTTCAAGAACCAGACAAACCTGAGCTACACCTGTCTCTGGCCCTACATGCATCTAGTTTAGACAGCTAAAAATGCCTGTGAGGCGTTCAGGTGCTGCATCTAACCAAGGACCTTCCTTACAGGACCTGCAACTTGCTCCTAGGACGAGCACATGAGACTCCACTATCCCTGTATTTTCCTCACCAAATCTGTTTCCAGTGCCTCCACTTGATCCTTGGCCTGGTATTTGGGTGTTCCCAGCACTAAAGATGAGACTGTCACACCACTGTGGAAGGGAGAACACTGTTTAAATTTGCAGCTCACCGTAGCTTCAGTGCCTAGTTACTCTGGGAAGACAGAAGAGAAAGGCAACCTCCAAGGGCAATTCAGCATCTCTTTTACGCACCGTCTCTGCGGGAAGCCGATGGAGGCCACGCAGGTAACAAGCTACCAAGCACCAGTTCGCCCCAGAGGCTGCTTCAGGAGCAGGCAATTAAAGAACCAGAGAAGCTTCCAGCCTGTCACCCTTATCACTCTCCCAGACGTGTGCATCAGGGTTTAAATGCTAGTGAAGGATGCCCTTTCTGACAGCCCCAGGTCTCAGTGCTCCCAGAGCAGATGGAGAGCTTGACCAGCTCCCTCTCGCACAGCCAACACGCTCCATCCCCGTGCTGTGGGGACACCTTCGAGGGGGATGGGCAGAGCTCACCTATTATGTTAATGGCCCCTGTGATGGAGACAGACAAGAACTATGCCCATTAATAGCAACTATAATGAGGGAGAGAAACAATCCTTTTTCCAGTTGAGGTCGATAACAAGGCTCCCATGGGTACCTATGGGAAGTCGATTAGGACTGTTACAGGAAATTAAGATGTATGCAGAAGAGCACAGAAGGAACCTGGAAAGAACTTTTGAAATTGTACCCTGATGAGAAATGATTCACTAATTTTCCCAGACAGACTTTAAGAGAAGAGGCAAAGTTGCACATATGGAAGAAGTGCCCTGCATTCACCAGAAATGGATAAACCACAAATGTTACTTGCTCAGTTCTAAAGCTTTTCTCCATACACCAGTGGGTATAATTACTGATAGTGTTCTCACCTTCCCCTCCAGGTAGCGGACACCTCACTTGCAACGAGCTTCACCTGAAATAAATATGTAGAGAGACAGTAACTACTGGCCCTGTTCCCTACCAGCTTATCTGATATGTTTCTTTGGCATGGACTCATGGCTTGGATATGGGGATAGCAGAACTGTCCTGGCACACAGACCAGGGCTGCAGGACTGTTGCACAGATACCAGTAACTCTAAAACCTCAGCTCATAACATGGGTCTCAAGGAATGCTGGGCAGGAACAAAACTTTTTCTGAATCAATAGCATTTTCTGCAAGCAGAAAGGGTTTAGTTTTAGCAAGCACACTCTGCCAGCTGGGGAGTTCCCAGTCTCTGCAGACCTCTCCAATCTGAAATAAGGGCTTCATTTCTCACTTGATAAATCATATCTCCATCAAACCTTGGTGGCCACTGAAGAAAATTCAGTGCCAGCATGGATTCTCCACTGCTTTTAGTCCACTCAGCCTTAGAGGCAGCATCCCCAGCTCAGAGCCTTCTCACCCTACCTTTGCATGCAGATGACTGGCTGCTTTGTCCCGATTTTCTTCCTGGTGTGAATACATGGATTTGGGATGGAAACCAAAGAGTCTGCCTTACTTGACTGAGCAGGCAGGTCCCAAACAGCTGACGCTGCATTGTCAGTGAGGACCACACCTGGGTCCTGCTTCACTAGTTACCAGTCCTCCAAACTATTGAAGTAAACCTAACAGAAAACACTTGTGTTTCTAGTTCAGGACTAATCGCCATTCCTTGTCTTCCAACACCTGAAAAATGTTTGCTTTTCCTGTTTTGGCAGGGCTTTGCTGTTTCAAAAAAGCAAGTGTTGGATGCCAGTTTTGCAGGTAGCTAAGTTGGGACAAACATTTAGCTCTATTTAATCCAGGATAGTGTGGTATTTCCCATTATGACGATGAGCTTAACATTTTCTGCCTGACAACACAGTGAAGCAGGTAGCATTTACAGACTCAGGAGACCCAGAGAGTGCACTGATGCTCTGGGCTGCTACCATCTCCCAAATTGACAACATTGACATTGACAACATTGCATTGACAACAACAGAAACCCACAAAAAAAACCTCGGTAATGTTTCAAGTGAAAAAGCAGGAACTCCTTTGTCCCACATGACAGATTCCTAGCCTCCACAGCCCTGGCTGCTAGATGCAACTGCATAACTAGGAGCCAGAGTAAAGACTCTGCTTGTCTTTTATTTGTGGAAGTGGGACTGCATGGACAAAAATAGAACAAGAAAAATGCACCCACTCCCACCTCCAAATATCAGTAAAAACCTGTGATTAGATTTTCCTCAGCTACATCTCACTAGTGTCTCAGATCATGTCCTGTAAATGACCAATACATATGTTTCTCCTATATTGTGCTCTTTGGTTCAGCTTCAAGGAGCCAAAGAGGCTGTGCAGATTTATCGAGAGGAGTACTCAGGCTTCCCACCAGTTTCTGCAGAAGCTGCAGGTGCTGTGACCAGTGAGGATCAAGATCCTTCAGGTCAGGTGCTTGCATATATACTTTGAGTCAAGTTTGTTCATATATCCACTTTTAAGAACTATTTCACAGACGACACTCAACGAATTGGTGATGGCAAAATCCTGCAAGTGCCTGCAACCTTTTAATCTGACTTTGAATCTCTTTAGATTGAATTTCCAGGTATTGTTGCGCTTGCACATGGCACCTGGAAAAGAACTTCAATTACAGGCTTTTGTTATGTCTCAGAAATCATCTCCTATATTTTTTCTTTTATTGTAGTTACAGTGAAAAGAGATCCTTTGCAGCTTTTCTGAAACACTGACATCAAAGCCCATCTCAGATTAGCAAAGTACGTGCTTGCTGTACAGCTTTAAGGACTCCAGCAAGCTTCTGCTTTATTTAGCTGCTATATTCAGCTCTCAGACATTGAGTAGTCTGTCTTGCTCCTATAGATATCAGAGGCAGATAGAGGAGGAAGAGCAGAAAGGATGCAGGGAATGCCAAACTCTTTACTATACAGAATAGTAGTAGATTTCAGGTGAAAGTTCCCATCCATCCCAACCATATACAGCCAATGCAGCTGGTGAGGAGAGGAAAATGAAAAAAAAAGTGCATTTGCAGCATGCAAGTCAGAGGCAATACTGTCTTTCCTCCTTCCTCCATTGGCTCAGTCACAAATAGAGCATCTGCAACAAATCAATTTCCCTTGGTGCACTGCAGCCCCCTTGGCTACACACAGACCATGCGCTCTGCATCTGTTACCTTTCCTCACAAGCCTGTGGCATGCTTTCAGCCATCACAGCAACTACAACTGCACACTTTCAAAGACTTTTACAACTGGGTACAAGATGGGGCTTCAAACTCGAAGACAAGACAAGACCAATATGATGGTTTTCATATATTATCCAGATGCGAAATTGAAACTGGCTCTTCTTACAAGAAAAGCTAGGTGCAAAACTTCAAAGGACCCACACCTCTTCAAAAGCCCTATCTCCATAAGAAGGTTGAATGGTTAAGTTGCTACTGTGGGACCATTTCAAACCCAAGGTAGGATGTAAATAATTTCAACGTACTATGTGTTTTTGCTGCAATAGAACAGCAGCTGTCAGTAACAAAAGAACAGTGGTTTTGAAATTGCACACTAGAAACCCACCAAAAGCACTGTTGTGTAAAGTGGGAGGTTGGTTTTTTTCATTCCTTTGGAAAAAAAAAAGAAATTATCTTAAAGCATGAATTTCAGAGAGGGTGTCAACCTTTGAAGATCTGTTCAAATGCAAGGTGCAAGCTCAGATGAACTTGATGTAAACAGGATGAGGATGCAAACGTATAAACACAGAACTGCCAAAGATTGATGTGAGTTACAGCAAGTCAACCTGAGATGAATTTTCATCCCTTAATTCCTATTTCTCAAAATTTCCTGCTGCAGACAGGACCTTCCTCCTTTATTAACATCTCCTGTTTGATTTGCTTTGTCATCAGCTCAGAGGAACAGCCAAGTACACCCTGCAAGCATGCTGCAGATAGGAATTAACCTATTCAAGCATCACATGCCGGAGGAATGAGATCTACTTTCCAGGAGAGGGGACATTGTTCTGCATCATCGCTGTTCCATCATCACTGGGAGGTAGCTGCAGAGTCCCAAATGCACAAAAGCAGCCAGTGAAGGAGAGTGAAAGAGGAGTAAAAACTAAAAACAGGCTACTCACTTGGCAAAAGGCTGTGGTGGCATGCAGCAGCTCTCTGGAGACCAGGGCTGTGAGCCCAAACTCATAGGCAGAAAGCGCTGCCCTCTAATACCTGGCCTCACCCAAGCCAACTGCTGCTCTTTGGGCATTACACCAGCTGGCTTTGATAACCTGTCCGTTAGGAACACCTTGTTGAGCTGGATGTGGACCCAGAGCTCAGCATACCACCACCAGGCTCCTGGGGCAGGTCATGGGCAATGCCTTTTCCCTCTGCTTCTGTCTATGAGCTTTCACCACCAGGTATTACTGCTCTGGAGCATTACAATTTGCTCAGGGTTGTGGTTGCAGGACCCCAGGATATCTTAAGCTTTTTGCATTTACTTTGGCCTGAAATAAATGAAGAAACCTGGACAGGAAAGCCTAAACATTAAGCAAAGTGTCTGGGATATCTGTCATGGGTTTTCCTCTAACAAACTCACGAATCAGAGTGCTCTTTTAGCACGTGCAGAGTCTCAGCTCCCACGGGTAAAAGCCCCTCCACTACCAGAACATTTCCTCCATGCACTTGCCCTTCCTGGATATTTCTGCAGCACAACCTTTCATAACCTGGGGCTTCCTTCTCGCCCAGTACTTCACAGTGCAGCATAGGTAGAAAACGTTGCTGGGTAAGGAAAGAGGATTCATCCTCCTTTGCCAGGGCCAGCAGGCCAAGAGGTGACCCTGTTCAGATGTTCATGGTCTTGCAGCTGCAGAGCAGCTTGTTGTGAGCAATTAAGAGCAAATAAGCAACAAAAACACAAGACTAAAAAGTACACTACTGTTTGTAGTGCCATTTTCAAAGTAGCAGATAGTATTTTGAATTTCACTGGTAATGCACTTTTGAATCGGTCTAGCTTTAATGGCTTTCATCTGTCACCCAATGCCTCAACTTAGATCAGCAAAGACTCCAATTTCTCTTTTTAACAACATTTACTGTGTTCCACATTCATCTATGCTGTGCATTAGGAATTGCTATCTCGGGGAAAGCTAGCAAGGCTAAGCTCCAAGTGGGGAAAAGAAAATAAATCCAGCAATAAAACCACATTTCCTTGGGGTACTCTGTGAGTAACAGGGCTTTCTGTTAAGGAGGATCCCCAGCAGCTATACATCAAGGCAGAGTATTTTATTTTTTTTCAGATATATAGGGTGACAACACCTGCTTGAACAAACATGCACACTTTAATGCCTACAAAGATTGTTCCCTACCTGGCTAGAGCAATCCTGCCAGGGTCAGAGCACTTCCTGCCCAGCCTGTGCTGCAGCAGGCTGTCCCCATAGTGGCACGGGAGCATCGAGCAGCAAAAGAACATGTTGAGAAGCTAAGGAGAAGACTGGACAGAGGCAACGACATGCTCCAACTGCCAAGTCACCCCTGCTCCTCCCTGTTACTCATTGCACTTCTGGAAAGCTTTCTGCTTTGCTGGTACTTGCTGCTCTCACCCAGAGGCAAGAGCCAAGTTCCTATCATCATTGAGGGAGTTGATGGCTTTCTCTTCCGACAAGAGCACCTAGGTACAGGCTCCTATAAATCACTTCAATGAACGCATATGAAGGAATTGGTGTTGACAGAATAAGAGCCATTGGCCAAAATAAAGCTAAGCTCAGACTGAGGCTGAGCTGCCTTTCAAGTCTGGTTAACCACAAGTATGAATGACCAAGTCTTCCTTCCCTGTGCTGTGCACCCTCTGCCCCTGCCTGGGGCCTGCAGGAGCAGGGGGTGCACATAGATGAGACATCTTCTTTGAATAGTTCTAGACTTGAGCAGGAGCCAGAAAATACCAGAAACAGATGTTTTTAAGGGGAAATGTTTTTTCCTAGAGATTTCCCAAGTGCCCTGAAACACTGCTTACCTGAAACACTGTCTGAAATAATGGCATATCACTATTAGCGCCGGGCAGGAAATATTTTTCCTATCCTACAAAAAAAAACCTTCCTTTTTTATCTCTCCTGTGGAAATCATTCTTTGTTAGTCTTATTCAAGGAAAGAAAAGCAAAACAACACAACAAAAATCCTCAGCAGAAAACCACCTGTGCTTCCCACCATAAGTAGTAGACAAGCAATTGTGCATTTCCTTGGAGTACAGGATCGTCAGGTTCAAATTCTTGATCTCCCCAAATCAGAGAGAATTTAGCGTTGCATTTTCTACATTCCTGATAATCTCATGTCTCCAGGCTGTTGATTCTTCACTAACAATATTTTCAGGAGTTTTAGAGAACCTGCAATACCCTCTTCAGGATGGCAACCTGCCTGGAGCCCAACACGCTATTAAGTTGGGATGTGGCAGTTCACAGAGCACCTCCTGTAAGTAACTTTGAGCCATGGAAGCTGCCAAAACAAAACCCAAAGAGCATTCCATGGTGCTGACAAGACAATTCCAGATTACTTGTAAACCACGACCCAGGTAACAAAGTCTCAGAGACCAGACTTAATGGAAAATACCTTGTATTTCATGAGGAAATAACTTATCAAAGACAGGTAAGAAAGTACCCCAGCCTGTTATTCCCACTGTATTTCTGTCTAAATGTATTCGTCTTCCTTATGAAACTCAGGAAGGAGTTTCACACCACACAGATTCAGAGATTCTTCCAGCTCACACCTGGCTTCGTAAACTGAAATAAGTGATCTCCGCAGGCAGAATGAAACTGGTTTGGCAGCTTTGCATAGGGAAATGGTTGTATTGACAGATGGGAGATTTTGAAACAGCAGAAAGCTAATGTGTACAGCTACTATCATAACCAAGGGGTTTTGGAAAGTCTTTGAAAACTGCTGACCCAGAAGAGTGCTGGAATTTATTTGTCATACAGCTTTGTAGTTTTACAAGAAATCTGATAAGGCAGAGCTTTACTTCCCTGTATGCTTTTTCCTGCTCTCCTTTACTCACATGAGGGCAAAGCCAGGAACATCCTGGAGCAAGAACTTCAGTAGGTTGTCCAACATAACACATGAGTACGGGCACTTTTGCCTTAGACCTTTGTCTTGTATTTTTTGCCTTATATTTTGAAGAATAGCACTGAGGACAGCAGCGCGTATTTCAAAGCGTATAATGCTCCAGTATAAACAGGTTAACATCTACAGGCACAGAAAGAAATGTCTTAGTGTTATGGATTGCCAGATCCCAAAAACAGATTGAAGTTCTTGGTTTAAGAAAGAAAACCATCTATTCTCAGTGTCTTTAACCAGCCTGTGAAGCATAAATGCCTTTTACACAGAAGTTGTCATACAAGCAATTATAAGAGGCAACAGATTTGACCCATAGATCACAAACAATAGACTCGTTTGTCTTGATCTAGATTGAATCAGATTACTGCCAATATACCACAGCAAGAACTCCAACTGCAGGCTATCCTTTCCATCACAAATGCACACACAGAAAGGTTATTTTATACAACTTGCATAGTCAACTAAGACTGCATCAGAAAGGAAACCAAATATTAGTTCATCCATATATTTGTTAATGAATGCATAAATCCATTTGTTTCAGATTTCTGTCACCGCTACTTAAAAAACCAAGCTACTTATATTGTATGATTTTTGATGGGGGAATATCTAGTCACAGATCTCATTTTTGACTTTCAATACTAATATGGCTGTAGCTAAAGGCAGTTCCTGTTAAAACTACAATAATTCTTGATAAAATCTGCAAAATCCTAGTTTGCATATGCTCTGCTGAGAAAAAAAACATTTTTAAATGGGCAAGTTGAGGGTTGTTTTCACTGCTATCACAAAAGAGATTAGAAAAACAGATTGTATTTTTATTATCTGTTCATTGGGCCATTTATTAGAGCTCATAAAAATGTGAGTGCCCATGATAGCATGACTGGGCCTTGACTTCTTTGCCTCTGCCTATTCATACTACATGGAAGCCTTAGTGTCCATTTCAAACTGAGGAGAAAAAAAAAAAATCCTGTTTACCATTTCCATGGTTGTGGCACTCCCAAGCCAGAAAGTCTGGTACATGAGACTCTTCAGACTCAGGCTTCACCACCATGGGCTCTCTTGTTGCCTACTATAGTTGCTGGAAGCCAGGAAAGCTAATACACCTCCCTGCCCACCATGGCCTACCATCCTGTAGCACAAGTTTCTGTCACAAGCCAATTGGTAACAGCAGTCTCTCGAGTGGTTTTTATTTTTAAGATTGATCTGTCTTTTTTCCACTTACTCCCCCTCTTGGTAGACTAATCCTTTTGTTCAAGGCTCGTAGAGCATGGTCTTGTTAAAGGCTGCAGCAGATGGCAAAGATGCATTATGGGAATAACAGCAGAGACAGGGGGATGCACATGAGATCAACATGAAGGAGTGCTGAATAGCAGCGTTGCTGAACTGTGGCATCATTTATCATTGCAGAAGGCAAGACATAAGGTTATCTCAAGGGATTAAATGCTTGAAATCTCACTAGGTCCTTCCAACCATTGCCCTGCAGTTTTGGCTGTTGAACAGTCCCCTTCCCTGTACCTCAGCCTGGCAAGTTTGGCATTGAGGAGGGGAAGGCACTTGATTGCCCATGTAGCTCTTCATACAGTGAAGAAAGCAGTGTCACACAGCACTAAGAGCTGAGGGAGTAAGTGCTCTTAAAGCTAGGGAAAAATGGCAGGAAGCAAAACTGTCTACATAAAGCCACAGGGTAAAAATCAGAGGCAGAGCAGGAATAAGGAGTTACCCTGGCCTTCAAGCACTGCTAATTCCTCTGGATGATGCTTACCCGCACTTGCAGAAAGACTGAACGAAAGCAGTTCTCCTTTCAATGCCAATCAGCTCCTTTACCAGATACTCCTAAATCTAACTTTATCCCCCTGATTGCTACAATTCTACCACATTAAAGCGATTCTCTGAAGTAACCTTGATTTATTCACAATACTGTTATTTAGCAGCCAGAGCATCAGAGCGATACAGTTATGTTTTGATTTCAATTCAATTACCAACAGAGCAGAAGCCACAGCACAAAGTCGAGATCTGCACATCATGGCTAAGGCAGGGGTCACACATCAGCAGTTCGATGCCTCCTCTTCCCCAAATAAAAGCCTTTCTGGAAACCCTCCTCTGCCACACAGCCCCAGGCCAATGCATGGGGGCTCACACAATTTCCACAGGCAAACCCCCAGGTATGAGGGTGCAGTTTCACTTCACGAGAAACAGGTTGAGACCCCTCCTCAAAATGTGGACAAAATGTTTGTGGAAACAGCACCAGCTGGATAGGTCATAGGAACCAGGGTTTAAGGAAAAGGAAATACCATGTGCCAGGAGGAGGCAGGCTCTTCACATTGAACAGATCTAAAAGCTAAGATTATAAAACAGTTCAAAAGGAATAGTTCTCTTTTCAGAGGAGAAAAAGGAAGTCACCTCAGGCCACAGCAAGAACAAGAACAACTCTTCCCACAGACCCATTTTAGCATGGCTGGGACCAGTCCCTTGGAGCAAAGGGGACAGCTGCCCAGACCTCAGCATGGTCAAGAAGAGCGTGACCAGGAAAGATGACCCAGAATTAACTCTACTGCAAAATCCAAATATCAGAGTATCAGAGCTTCAAGATGCACAGATATATTTACCTCCTCTGAAAGCAACATTTTTCAAGTGACTCTGCCAATCAGACAGGGGATGCTCAGATATAGTTAAAAAATACCCAAATACTTTCAGCAGTCAGCTTTTACTATATTCTGCTCTGATAAGCATAGCTGAGATGCTGCACAAGGGCTTAGAAGCTAGAAATCGACACTCACCAGCAATTTTTAGCAGCCCAGAGAAGCTCCTTCCAGAAAACTCTTTCTGTTACTCTCAGCACCTACAGCAGAAACAGCTTTGCCATTGGTTACCCCAAGGACACTTAGACCCACCCCACCACCCAGCAGGACTGACCTCCTTGACCTGGGCTGTGTAGCCAAAGGACCTTTGCCCAGGCACCTCATCACTAGCCACAGCTGATAAGCACTCACCACGAACTGAGGCTCCAGTGCTTGCAAGCCATGAGATTAATTACTGACAAATCAAATTATCTCCTGCAGGTGGCCTGAATGAGCAGAAATGCCCCCATCCTCATGAACATGGAGCACAGGGAATATTTAAAAAAAAAAAAAAAAGGGAAAAAACCCCAAAACCTTCAAGAAGGAGGACGACAGTAGCAGCCCAGGTTAATAGCCCAGTTTACCACTCTACTAAAAATCTTGGTGCTTGTCTTAATCCCATTTTTTTTAATGCCTCTGAGTAATTGAGAATTCAGTTCTGCACGTTCTAGATGCTGCTTTTTACCCAGAAATGAAGGTGCTCGCTGTTTTGATAAGGTCTGTATTTCATCTGTAAGGACAAGCTGCTTTTAAGTAAAGCCTGCTAATGTGACAAGGCTGTAGCACCAAGAATCTCTCCTTGGGGAAGTGTCTGAGTTTCTTTATGGCCTTCCTAGAAGCTGTACCAGCCTTGATGGCTACTCCAGTGCTACTTCTGCAGTGCCAGGAAGCTGCAATGGGCTCCAGAGAGCAATTGCTCACTCCTCCTTTCTTTTCCTGTGCCCAGGAAAAGCTTTTTTTATGTAACACTGAAGACTGCAGCTATAGCTAGAGTAATATCTCAGGTTTTGTCACTCTCAATTCAAAAGTAACACTGTTGAAGTAAAAACACCCTGCCCTGCCACCTCTTGGAGGCAAAAATGAGGCCAAAGCCATTAATTTCTGTTCTAGGATCCCTGGGAGTTCTCAGGAGCTCAGCATCCTCCTCCTGGGGGCTGTTCCCAGCCACTTCCCTGCTGGTCTACAGTTTCTGATTTACAGGAGGAGTTGAAATCTCAAAGAGCAAGCACAATTTCTTTATTTCACATCTAGGTTTCTGTGTGTCGCATGCTCCCTGTAACAATGCAGTGATTTTTAATGAGTTAAAGTGTATTTTATTGTTAGAGCAGGGCTTTACAAACCAGTTGATTTTTTTTAAAGCAAATTCAACTACAGAGTCACAGACATGCTCCTTACCAAATTTTGGGAGTTCTGAATTGCCATCTGGAGGAGTTGCCCAGCTGCGAGGGAGGCCAGGGGATCAAATTCAGATTGGAGGCCTCACTTGGGAAGACTAAAGTTAGGTGAGAGGAATCCCAACCAAGACGCTGAAACAGCTGCTGGGAGTATTCGTGGAACAACCACCATATGAAATATAACACGAGTTTTTTTAATGGGGTACACTGCTGGTTTTAGAAATTAAGCCTTCCACAGCCCTGTTCCTATTTTGAAATTCTTTTAACCATGGGAGAACAGGGGTGTATGTTAGTTTATCATCTCCAAGGAAAATAGGTGCCTAAATCCCAGTGATTTTGGTAGGAGCTAAGATCTTCCAGCTCTGGGGCTTTGTAACCCATTTAGCTTCCTTCTGCAGTGACTGGTTTGTCTGAATACATAACTAAATGTAAGATTTAAGTCTTTGCCTAAGGAGCAAATCAGCAGACTCTGTGATTTCTTTCAAGAAGGATTCACTGAAATTTGGTGGGGAAAAAAAAAATCTTCTCTTATGAGATGTGGATGTGCAGGTGGATGGAAGACATTGCTCTCTGCGTCCTCACCCCTGACCGAGAGGACCAGTCCGGGTGGTGGGAGGCAGCAGGGGCTGGGTGCTGGGCAGCCCTCCTTCAGCACCCTGCAGCTAACCGGGCTGTGGCCCTCACTGCCTCATCCCGTTTGTCAGCTGACACTGCCAAACTTAGCAGAAACCTTGGATATTTTTTTCCTCTACCATATCCTTTGCCATCCAGCCACACTTATCACTATTGCAGGATAGCAACCATAAGTAAATTAATGGATTGTACTATCTGGGAGCTCAGAAATTAGCTGCTGTTAGCAGTCATGCTACATGTCCTGTTATTGCATCGATATCTAACTGGTTTGTATCCCATTTTTGTGTTTTGGGTTTTTTTTCTGTTTTATTCCCCCTTGTGCACGCAGCCAAACAGGGCAATAGCAGATAATTGATCAAATAGTTTTATTCAAATTATTTCTGTGTTCAGTGAAAATGGGCTGTGCACAGCCCCTAAACACTAGATCTGTGGCTGATACTACTATATTCATATCTGAGATGTACCTAGGCTATTGTGTCTACATTTGCTTACTTCAGACACTGTAAGGTTTACATATGAGTCATCCTAGAAAATATTGTCATTTCCTAGATAGCATTTATTGTAAATGTTAATATGACAGTTTACTTCTGTGCTTGATACCCACTGGAGTAGGGTGAAGGGTTTTCAAATTGTTGTTTAGACATTAGAATCATAGAAACATCAAGGTTGGAAAGGACCTTAAGATCATCAAGTCCAACCTACAGCCCTACACCACCCTAACACTAAACCATCTCCTGAAGTGCCACATCCAGGTGGTGGTGACGCCACCACCTCCCTCGGCAACCCATTCCAGTGCTTCACCACCCTTTCAGTGAAGAAGTTTTTCCTAATACCCAATCTAAACTTCCCCTGGTGCAACCTGAATCCGTTCCCTCTTGTCCTATCGCTATTCACAAGAGAGAAGAGGCCAACACCTGTCTCACTCCGGCTGCCTTTCAGGTAGTTGTAGAGAGTGATAAGGTCTCTCCTCAGCCTCCTCTTCTCCAGGCTGAAGAGCCCCAGCTCCCTAAGCCTCTCTTCATAGGACTTATCCTCTAGTCCCCTATTCATTCTGGTTGCCCT
>NW_009728001.1:0-1432 GCF_000703405.1 Apaloderma vittatum | reverse complement strand
AGCACTGGGCAAACTCGGTTGCAAGAGAGTTAGGAACCACATCTTCGCACCCCTGAGCTTTATTATTTGCAAATCAAGCATCTTTTAAATCTGTCTGATGTGTTGAAATTCCCTATGCATGCATGCGTGTCACAGTAATAAAGTTTGTAGCTTTTCAGTTGCATAAATTAATACACTCACTCAGAAAGAATCGCTCTCTTCTTATGTTAACTGAAAATGGATGCCTAGTATTATATATTTTCTTAAAGGAAGAACATATCAGAAATCACTGCCTGAATAATAATAATGTTCAAGGGAAGAGGCCCTGAGTGCAATGCCTTCTGCCCTTTGGGTGCAATCTTCTCCCATATATATCAGGATACAGATGCACTCACACACTTACATCTTCTTTTAACTGTCAGAAACAGGGAACAACTTGTTGTTTTTGCACCAGATATTTATTATATCCCACACTCTTCTCACCTGGCTCTCCAAGGGCCAGATGATAAGAAACCTATGCATGCATGGGTGTCACAGTAATAAAGTTTGTAGCTTTTCAGTTGCATAAATTAATACACTCACTCAGAAAGAATCGCTCTCTTCTTATGTTAACTGAAAATGGATGCCTAGTATTATATATTTTCTTAAAGGAAGAACATATCAGAAATCACTGCCTGAATAATAATAATGTTCAAGGGAAGAGGCCCTGAGTGCAATGCCTTCTGCCCTTTGGGTGCAATCTTCTCCAATATATATCAGGCTACGGACGCACTCACACACTTATATTTTCTTTCAACTGTCAGAAACAGGGAACAACCTGTCATTTTTGCTCCAATTATTCATTATACCCGGCACGCTTCTGATTGTCACCTGGCTCTCCAAGGGTTGGATGGTAAGATAAAGCTCTTCCTGTAGCCTTGATTAGGACAATATTTGCATCCTTAACTTCTCTCAATCCCCATTGCATTCTCCAGTCCCTTGATCAGCTTCGTTGCCTCACTTCTCTCAGTCCCCATTGCTATCCCTGAGCAAACAATTTCTGTCCCAAAGGGGAAAAGCACCTTGTAGAGATCAGTAATTTCTATGATTTTGGGAACACTCTTGTTTTCTAGAAAGCCTCATTGTAAACACCTCTGCAGGAAATGGGTTTGCAACAAGAAAAGTCCTTTTTGTTTCATAACTACACCCTCAACTCCAAAAATATCCCTGAACTCTTCCTTCTTCACCCTTTTCCTAACTGTGGAGAAAGGCTTGGTGAGAGAACAGGAGCCTGCAGAAATCTGTGGAAGTTTAAAACAAACTTTGGCTGTCACTAGTTGAAAATTTGGCAGACGCTTCACTAGCACATTTAGGAACAGTTCACAGCCAGCTCCTGCTGCAGAACAAGGTTAAACGAGCTGAGCAGCTGCCTCACCTTCACTGCCTTCTTCTTCCTTTCACAGCAAAGTCAATC